>NC_067400.1:613226042-613481961 GCF_016432865.1 Antechinus flavipes
TTCACCCTAGTTCCCTATTGTTAACAACAAATGTTTCATAAATAAACGAACAAACAGAAAGCGTCCAAGGACTTATTGATGGGGTCCGGAGCAGCACACAGCTGGTCTTGTGGATGATGAACATGCTCCTGAAAGGCACGGGTCCAGCCAAGGTGTGGCCCACACAGACAGAAATCCCATGCTTGCCTCTGCAGGCAGGCCTTACCTGACAGATCTCCCAGCATCTCAGCAAGCAGCCAGCGGTCAATATGCTGATACGTGATGCCCACCACATGGCAGATAACTGGGGAGTGGAAAGGGGAAGAGGGTCAGGAGGCAGTTTCCTTCTTGGGGAGTTACTGACTCCCCATCTCAACTAGCCCCTCCCCACTCACTTCATCTAGAGGGGACCAGGGAGGGTTTTCTCACATTTTCGGACTGAGTCTTCAAAGCCTGTGATGCCATTAAGGAGAAGGAGATCCATATTCTCATCCAGGGCATGCTGTAAAAGAGACAAGTTGCTGAAAGAGCTGGAGAAAACCAGGATCCTCTGCTGATTGGGTCCACTCCAAATTTATGTTAAAGCAATTTCAGATGGGCCCTTGCAGCAGCAAAGGCAATTCTTTTGAATCTCCTTAATTAAGCCACCAGATTGCTTATCACAGCAGCTTCTCCAAACCTTAAACCTCCCACGGCTCCCCCTGGCTCCATTTTCAGAGAGAACCCTGCGCCTTATATTTCACTAAAAAAATTTAAAGTCATTCACTGAATTCCCTCTTTCCCTCCTTCTCCTATCACTTAGATAAGCCTTTGGCCACAATCTTCTTCACTCATCTCAAGAAGTGGCTCTGCTTTTTGGAAGGGCAAACCCTTCTACATTCACGTGATCCCAGTCCATCCTGTCCTCATGAGCAGACTGCCTCCTCTATCACCCCAACTCTCATTTATCCTCAATTCCTATTTGACTGCTTTTCTTCTACCCACAAACATGTCTCTATCTCCCTCGTCTCACCTCAGAAGGGGGGTTTCTAATGAGAACTATTGAATTATAAGAATATGAATATATATATGTATCTATGTATATGTCTCTCACCTCAGAAGGTAGGGTTTATATGAGAACTATTGAATTATAGGAATATGTATATATAAACATAGATAATGTGCATATATACACATACATACACACCTCCTATCTAAACTGCTTGAGATAGCTAGCTTCAGCTTCCACTTCCTTTCCTCTCGCTCTCCACAATTTGGCTCCTGACCTCAGCATTCCACTGAAAACTGCTCTCTCCAAAGTCAACCCTGTTGTCAAATCCTCCCCCCCCCCCCCCCCCCCAATCTCCCTGCAGCTGCTGCTATCTTCACTCTTTTCTGACTCGGTTTCTGGGCCACTGCTCTTTCTGGTCTTCTTCCCTTCAAGGTACCAGCCTCTTTTGGCCTCCTGCTGGATCTGTATCCAGCTTATTACTGATTGGCACACAGACCATTCTTTAAGCCTCTTGGGAATCTCATCAGCTCCCGCGGATTCAATGACCATTTTTCTGCTGATGATTCTCAGATCTATCTATCCAGCCCTAACCTCTCTCATGACCTCTGGGTTCACATCCCTAATTGACTGCAGAACATGGTTAGATTGGATTCCAGTAAACTCAGAATGTCCAAGCCAGAATTCATTCTTTCCCCGCCTCCTGTCACTGTGGCGGGGTACTACTCTCCTGTCCCTGTACCTCACAACCTGGGAGTCCTCCTGACTCCACCCCACCCCCTTTCAGGTCATGATATTTTCACCTTTCAGTTTCAGTATAACCGCTCCTTTTCCTACATGTCACCCCATGGCTTCTGCATCGATAACTGCCATGGTCTGCCATGACTTCCCTACCCCCTTCCCCCCCCCCCCCCCACTCTGGTTTCTCCCAACTCTAACCCATTCTCTTCCTCAGTGATCAAAGTGGATTTCCCTAACATGTAGGTCTAGGCCACTCAATCAGCTCCAGAGGCTCCTTATTGCTTCCGGACTAACCCAGAAGCTTCTGTTTGGCTTTTAAAAGCCTTCACAGTCCAGCCATTTCCTGCCCTGTCCAATCCCACTCCCCTCCAGAGATACTGGGCTCCTTGTTATTCCTCAAACAGGTCACTCCATCTCCCACACAGCCGCCGGCTCCTTGAACACTTTTCATCCCCTCCTCCCCTTCCTTCAGATTGCAGCCTAAGCCCGACCAGCCCTCTGGAATTTCCCTTGGATTTGGCCTGTGTGCATTGTTTGCACAGGACTGTTTTCTTGGCCTCTGCCCCCCACCTCCTGGAAGACACACAAAGACTGGCTTTTTTTTTTTTTTTTTTTAAATTTAAAGTCGTTAGCCCTTAACATGCTGCGGGGCATACAAGGGGCATTTAATAAGTATTTGTTGCCTGACTTATCTACTATCCCACCTGGCCCTTTCGGAACCAGGAATATATATGCTGGGCAACAGATACGGCTGAGGAGAGAACACCTTTGCCCGTACTCCAGAGATCAGGAAATGAACCAGAAGGGCCTCAGATCATCCCAAATGCAAATTCCACTCTGCAGAAAAGGGGGGGAGGGGGAAGCCTGGAAAGGGCACCCAGAATGGTAGATGGGAGAACAGAGACTAAAGGCAGACTTCGACTTCCCAAGTCCTGGGCTGGGCCAGCAGTGGCTCTGGGGTGTGTGGGGAGGGCTGCTGCCTGTGTGTAGGGCAGAGGGCTCTGGCCTCAGGCCCCAAGCCCACCTCCAGCCAGTCTCTCTCCCTACCCTGAGCTGGGCCAAAGATGTGTGCATTGGGAATGGAGGACAGCTCACCCAGAATGCTTGGAAATGACAGGTCTCTAGTAAGTCCCCCAAATACAGGATCTGCCTGATGGGCTGCTCTTCTTGCTGAGATGGGGAAGCATTAAGGAAAATAATCTCTCAGGCACTGGGGGTGGGCTCTGAATCCTTCAGAAACCCCTCTTTTCACCTCTCAAAACAGCAGTGAGCTTCAAGGGGGAGCCAGGTCTTAGGAAAATGAACCAATCGCCAGAAACACCTGAGGAACCAACGAGAGTGGACAACAAGAGAAGCGATCACAAACAGAAGGGCAGGGATGGCGCTGGGAGAGCTCCTTAGAAAGTAATCAAGGGCTGGCTCTCAGTCCAGCTTTCTGAGGCCCCGAGGACCCCAAAGCCTTGCTAAGCCCCCCCCCCCCCACTTCCCCTTCCCCCGGGGTGGAAGGATACGTGAGCCTGGTCAATCATGCACTTGCACAGGGTGAAGTCCGTGTGGGGGAGATTGGTGAGGGCCTTCAGTAGAATCTGGGCTGTCACTGTGGTCTGAAAGAAGGCCGGGTTGAATTGATATCTGAAAAAAAGGGGACAGGAAAGCCTCAGAGGTGGGTGTCAGCAGGGGTTGCCTCCCCCCACCCCTTAAACCATTCTCATCTGGTCCCAAGGCCAAACTTCTGGAGGACAGGGCCAGTCCCAGCCAGGTGCTGGGCTCCCTCAGGGAGCCCAAAGCACTTCTTTAATGGATGCTGGGGATCTGGGCATGCCCTAGCCAGCTATCATGCACAGTGTGAGTACCCACCCACCAGAGAAATTCTCCAAAGAAGCCAAGACCACCCAGGGCTTTGGCTCCCTATTCTCCAAGTATCTTAGGTGATGTCAGTTTGTGCTCGGTGGGAAAAGAAATGCAGAAATTATTCCCTTGTGGAAAAAAGGGGGGTGCCAAAGCCAAGAGCTATCCCCGTCCCCCTTCCCCCACCGTATTAGTTCTGTAGTATTCTTAGCAGAAGGGAGAGGAAGGCTACTCACTTATGTTGCTAATAATAAGAGCTTAACAACATCCCCTAGGGATGGGGGAGGAACTAAGGCACCAGTGCTGGGGTGCACCCAGGGGAGCTCTCCATCTCCATTGCCCCTGAAAACATGTCTTTAAGCAGAGGCAGGATGGCTGAGCTGGCTAGGCTGCAGAAAGGACTCTTGGCTGAGGCTGGACTAGACAGCCCAGGAGATCGGACCTCAAATCTCACATGAGAAGATATGTAAAAATGTGTGCACACTGTCTCCGTGTCCGCCCAAAGTGCTTGGCCCATGGCCTTCGGGCGTCTGGCCCCTGACTTGTAAAGCTGCTGGCCCTTGGGCCACAGGTCAGACAGTGTCCCCGCTGGGAGCTGCAGAGCCAGTGCCCGCTTGGGTACTCACAGCTTGAGCACAGCCAAGTTGGCTTCCAGATCATAGGCGTTCTCCTTGGCCTGAGTCTCCACGTAGCGTTCCAGGGTGGCCAGGTTCTCAGGATTGTACCTGGGAGGAGGAAGGTACAGCAGGGATGAGGGACAGGACACTTCCCTTTGGGCCAATTCAATGGTAAACCTACACTCTTAAATAAAGGGGTTAGATAGGTGGCTCCTGAGAACCCTCTTTCTGCTCTGGATCTGTGTGGTCTAAGACAGTCCTCTGAGGAAAAGCCAAGGAGGCGGAAGATGGCACTGTGAGCCCAAGGAGGCAGCTTCTATCTCTGGGGCCCCCGGCCGCTGCCCCTGGAAAATGGCCTTGTGTGGCGGGCACCGCCTCGGAGGAGCTGGCTTCAACTTTCATGTCTATCCCTTCCTACCCATGTGACCCTGCGGACCACAGCCTTTCTTGTCTAGAAAATAAGAAGGTGAGAGAATAATGATGGTGGCTAGCATTCAGAACAGCATTTCAAAGAGCTGCTTACCTCAGCGGCTCCTCCTAAAAGGCAGGGAGGATGCTATTAGCACTCCCATTTTATAGAGGAAATTGAGTCACAGAGAAATGATCTGCCCAGAGTCCCAGTCATTGAAGTAGAGGAAGGCAGGATTCCAGTTCGGCCCTTCCTCCCTACACCACCCCTGGACCTCAGCCACCCACTCCAGCTGCCCAAGCCTCCTCAGTTAAAGTGGTTCTCAAGGCCCAGACCTCACAATACTGCTCCTGATCAACATCTCCACTAGATTCCTAAGGCTTCTGGGATAAAACAAAACCACTTTCACTTTGTGTACTTATTTGTGTATTTATTTCATGTAGAACATCTCCCTAACCGCTTCTTCTGTCTTTTTGGCTGCATCTCCCTCCAGGCCATGACAATAACTATGGGCATCCCCAAGGGTTCTGTCCTGGGCGTTCCTCTTCTTCACTACATCTTCACTTGGTGATCTATCCCATGGATTCAGTCATCTCCGCGCTGGTGACTTCAAATCCACTTCTGCAGCCCTAATCTACCTCTCTGCTGACCTCCAGGCTGGCATCCAGACATCCTAAACCGGATAGCTCCTAGACGGCTTAAAATGAACCTATCTGAGAGTGAAGTCACCAAGCTCTCTCCTCTTCCCTCCGAGGGCACCACCACTTTCCCCTCATCCTCTCCTAGCCCCACAAGCAAGCAGTGCCTGTTCTACTTTTACAACTCCTGAAGCATGTCCCCTCCTATCCTCCGAGCCTGGGCTTTTCAGCAGTTCCCATCATTCTCCTATTCAATCCACCAGCATTGCCAGGAGCAGACATACAAAGTCCTTTTTCCTAGGCTGGCCCTCTATGTCCTCTTTGATCAGGGGACCCTGCTCCCGGCTGTTGCACAAACAGGACCCTCCATGCCTGGGCTCCAAGGCCTGGATCACCCTCCCTCCTCATCTCTGCCTCCTGGCTGCCTTGAGCTCCAGCCCCAATCCTTATTCTATAAGAAACTTCCTGGAGACTTCCTAGCTTGTCCTGCCTTTCTTTGGAACTTAAACAACAGGTGTAATCCTTCTGTTAGACTGTGAGCTCCTTGAGGATAGGGCTCTCTTCTGTGCTCCTTTATATCTCAGCTCTGGCCCAGGGTAACATTTAATAAATGCCAGCCGACTGGCCAAACCTCTTCACAAACTGGTCCCAAGCTCTCTCCAGGCCCATTATGCATTGCTCTGCCTCCCAAACTCTCCATCCAGGCCCAATGGACTAAGCTGCTACTTTCTATGCGTGCTGCTGTCTTATCTCCAGAGCCTCTCCAGGCCCAAGGTGCCCCTTCCCTTTGGCCCTGTGGCTTCCACCTCCCATTGGAGATTGTTCCTGGTCTTCCCAGCATTGGGCATTCCCTCTCCACACAATACCCTGGCTGGTACAAAATAGAGTAGCCTTACTCCTCCTTGAAGAGGCAAAGTCTTCATCAAGCACCTCCCATCTTCTCCAGCAGAGGAGGAGGTATACTTGGTGTAGTTATAAATCGACTTTAATGTGATGATATAAAAAAGAAATTGGAGTGGAAGTGATTGTACTGGGAGAAGAAGAAAGGCAAATGGAGTAAATTATGCCACATGAAGAGGCACAAGACCTATTATAGTTGAGGGAAACAAAGGAAGGGGATGAGCATTGTTTGAATCATCAGATTTGGCTCAAAGAGGGAATAACACATATACTTAATTTAGTATAGAAATTTATCTCACCCTATAAAGGTATTAGAAGGGGAAAGGAAAAGGAAAGGAGGAGGCTAATAGAAGGGAAGGCAGAAATAAAAGGGGAAAGGAATAAAAAAGGAGGAAAACAGAAAAAAAAAAAAAAAGGTAGGCCAAATTGAGGGAGGTGAACAATACACTGGTGAGGAGGGAAAGGGTGAAAGCAAAGAGAAAAGTACAACTAGGGAAAACTAGGATAGTGGAAAATAAAAAATGAGTAATTTAAATTGTAAAAGTGAATGGGATGAACTCTTCCATAAAACAGAAGCAGATAGCAGACTGGATTAAAAGCCACAATCCTACATTATGTGATTTATAAGAAACATATTCGAAACAGAGAGCTATATACAGAGTAAAGGTAAAAAGCTGGAGTGGAATCTATTATGCTTCAGATGTAGTAAAAAAGAAACACATCCAGGGTATCAATTCTGATCTCAGATCAAGAAAAAGCAAAAAGAGATCTAATTAAAAGAGATAAGGAAGGAAACTACATCTTGCTAAAGGATACCATAGATAATGAAGAAATATCAATACTAAACATATATATACCAAGTAGTATAATATCCACATTTTAAAATTTATTTTTTAATAAAGCTTTTTATTTTTCAAAACATGTAGCACCCACAATTTTAGAGAAGTTAGTTGCAAGAAAAAAAGAACAAAACTATATAGTGGGGGATTTCAATCTCCATCTTTCAGAATAAGATAAATATAATCACAAAATAAATGAAAAAGAAGTTAATGAGGTGAATAGAATTTAAAAGTTATGACAGACCTTTGGAGAAAACTGAAAGGGGTGACAAAGGAATTATACCTTTTTCTCAGCAGTAGATGGCACCTATACAAAAACTGATCATGTAATGCAGGGGTCCTCAAACTACGGGCCAGATGCAGCAGCTGAGGACATTTATCTCCCTCATCCAGGGCTATGAAGTTTCTTTATTTAAAGGCCCACAAAACAAAGTTTTTGTTTTTACTATAGTCTGGCCTTGCAACAGTCTGAGGGACAGTGAACTGGCCTCCTATTTAAAAAGTTTGAGGACCCCTGTATTAGGGCATAAAAGACTCACAATCAAGTGCAGAAAGGCAGAAGTAGTAAATAAATCCTTTTCAGATCATTTTATAATAAAAATTATGTGAAATAAAGGACCATGGAAAAATAGACCAAAAAGTAATTGGTAATTAAATATTCCAATCATAAAGAATAAGTGGGTCAAACAAATCATTGAAACAATATATAATTTCATCTAAGACAATGAAAATGAAGTAACATGCCAAAACTTATGGGATGCCAGCCAAAGCAGTTCAAGAGAGATTTTGTATCACTAGATGCTTACATGAATAAAATAAATAAAAGATTAATGAATAAATTAAAAATCCCCAATTAGAAAATTAGAATTAGAAATCCTGAAAATCAAAGGACAGATTAAAAAATTGAAAACTTTTGAAAATTAAAAGTTGGTTTTATGAAAAAGAAAAATCAACAAAATATAAACCTTTGGTCAATTTGATTAGAAAAAGAAAATCAAATTATCAGTATCAAAAATGAAAAGGGCGAATTTACCACCAATGAAAAGGAAATTAAAGCAATAATTAGGAGCTATTTGCTCAATTGTATGCCAATAAATCTGATAATCTAAGAGAAACAGATGAAAACCTACAGAAATTTATTCCTCTTTGCAGATGATCTATAATGGTATACTTAAGAGTATCCTAGAAAATTAACTAAGAATTACTAGAAACAATAACTTTAGCAAAGTTGCAGGATAGAAACAAACCCACATGTCTATAGGTTACAACAAAGTCCAGCAGCAAGAGATAGAGAAATCCCACTTAAAATAATTGTAGAAAATTATAAAAATATAATTATAAAATATTACATATACATATACTATTAAATTACAAAGTATTTAGGAGTCTACCTACCAAGACAAAGCCAGGAAGTAAGTGAACACAATTACAAAACACTTTCCACACAAATAAAATTAGATCTTAACAATTGGAAAATTATTAAGTGCTCAGGGGTACGCTGAACTAACATTAAAAAGGATAATTCTACCTAAATTAATCTACTTATTCAGTGCCATCCCAATCAAACTGCAAGAAATTATAGTTAAAAAAATAACAAAATTCATCTGGAATAAAAGATCAAGCATTCCAAAGGAATTAATGAAAAAAAAAAAATGCAAAGGAAGGTGCCCTAGCTGTATCAGACTTAAAATTATATCATAAAGCAAGGGTCATCAAAATTATTTGGTACTGGCTAAGAAACAGAGTAGTGGATCAGTGGAATAGGTTAAGTTAGGTTCATAAGACACAATGGGCAACGACTGTAGTAATCTAGTGTTTGATAAGTCCAAAGACTCCAGCTTCTGGAATAAGAACTCAATATTTGAGAAAAATTGCTGGGAAAACTGGAAAATAGCATGGCAGAAACTAGACATTGAACAAAATCTAAAACCTATACCAAAATAAAGTCAAAATGGGTTCATGATTTAGACATAAAGGACGATACTAGAAACAAATTAGGAGAATAAGGGAGTTTTACCACATAGATCTGTGAAGGAATTTGTGAACAAAGAACTAGAGAAATGCAAAATGAATAATCGATCACATGAAATTAAAAAGATTTTGTACAAACAAAAACAATGCAGCCAAGATCGGAAGGGAAACAAAAAGGTGGGAAAAATTTTTTACATCCAATGTTTCTGATAAAGGTTTCATTTCTAAAATAAGGGATTTGACTTAACTTTATAATATGGTAAGCCATTTCTTCAATTGATAAATGGTCAAAGGATATTAACAGACTATTTTCAGACGAAAAAATGAAAATCATTTCTAATTGTATGAAAAAATACTCTAAATCACTATTGATCAGAACAATGCAAATTAAGACAACCGTGAGGTACCATTTTACACCTCTCAGATTGGCTAAGATGCCAGGAAAGGATAATAAATATTGGAGGTATGTGGGGAAAACTGAACACTAATGCCTTATTGGTGGAGTTGTGAATTGATGCAACCATTCTGGAGAGCAATTTGCAACTCTGCCCAACTATACTGAAACTATGCTACCAAACTGTATATAATCTTTGATCCAACAGTGTCTTTACCGGGTCTGTATCCTAAAGAGATCATAAAAATGGGAAAAGAACCCATATATGCAAAATGTTTGTAGCAACCTTTTTTGTAGTGGCAAAGAACTGGAAATTGAGTGGGCACCCATCATTTGGGGAATGGCTGAATAAATTATGGTATATGAAACAGAATATTGTTTTGTAAGAAATAACGAGGAAGCTGATTTCAGGAAAGACTTGCATGAACTGATGCTTACATGAAGTGAGTGGAATCAAGAGATCACTGTATACAACAAGATTATGTGATAGATTTGGATCTTTTCAAGAATGAGGTGATTTGAGGCAATTCCAATAGACTTGTGATGGAAAGAGCCATTCTGCATCTAGAGAACTACGGACTCTGAATGTGGACCAAAGCAAAGTATTTTAAACTATTTTCATGTTGTTGTTTTGTTTTGTTCTCATTTTTTTTCCCTTTGACCTTTTGAACCGATTTTTCTCGTGCAGCTTGACAAATATGGAAATGTTTAAAAGAATTGTACATGTTTATAGTAGATTGCTTGCTGTCTATGGGAGGGGGTGAAGAAAGTTTGGAGCACAAGGTTTTGCAAAGGTGAATGATGAAAACTCTGTATGTATTTGGAAAAACAAAAAGCTATTAATTTAAAAAAGAAACCCCAAACCAAAAAACTTACACTAGACCCTACCATCCTCTCACATGATCTTATTTCTCCCTGTTCTCAACTTTTAGAAAAACCGATCTACACGGATGATCTCCAATCTTACTCCTCAACCCTTTAGAAGCTGGCCAATGAAATCATGACGCCAGGGCTCAGGGTCCTCTTCCCCTCTGCTTTCCTCCCATCACATCCACATCAAGTCAGGCAGCACTGCATACTTCTAGCCTAGATTTTTGCACCAGCTGCCTAATTCTCCATTTCTTGCCTCCCAACTCCAACACATTCTTCACAAGGCAATCAAAGTTATTTCCCTCAAGTGCAGGTCTGTCAGGACACTGAGACTCCCTGTAATTCTGAGGATAAAATACATCTACAAGAACGTGCCTGTTGGATATCAGTCACTGTGCTGACGGTTACAGAGAAGGGCAAGAAATCCCTTCTTGCAAGAAGCTCGATTTAGTAACATGAAAGCAACAGCATACAAATAAGGTATAGGCAGAATACACATGATTCTTTCAAGGAGAAGGTACCTGAAAAAGCGTTTATGTGTTAGGTGGGATTTTGGCTGAGATATGAAATCAAGAAAGTTAGGAAAGCAGTTGAGATGAGGATGAAAAGCACCCCCAGCCTGGAGTCCAGGAGGTGCGAGTGTTTGGTGTGAGGAGCAGCCAGGAGGCCAGTGGCACTGGATCAAATCATATGTGGGGAGGAATAAGGCATGAAAGACCAGGTTACAAAGGGTTTTAAGAGCCAGAGAATTTTATATTTGATTCTGGAGGTAATAGGGAGCCAGAGGAGTTTAATGAATGGAGAGAATCTGTACTTCAAGATCAATTTGACAGCTGAATGGAGAGGTGAGTAAGTGGAGTGGAGAGAGACGTGAGTTAGGGGGCCCACTAGCAGGCCAGTATCCCAGGTCCTAGAGTGAGCTGCGAGCCCCTGCACCAAGGTGGTAGCAATGTTGGAAGAAATGTTACAAAGGTGGAAGGGATTGGAGGAGGTTGGTTAACTGGGAAGATGGTGGTATCCTCAACAGCAAGAGGGAAATTAGGAAGAGGGGAAGGAGAATAAATTCCCAGGCTAAGTTTAGATGGAGAACACCCAAGCAGCAAGGTGGCTTAGGGGACAGAATGCAGAGTCCAGAGTCAGGAAGGCCCCAAATGGGACTTCAGACATTGACTAACTGTGTGACTCTGGGCAAGTCATGAAACCTCTTGCCTTGATCTACAGGAGAAAGAAATGGCAAACCTCTGTCTTTTTCTCTGCCAAGAAAATGCCATGTGTGGGCAGTCCGGCTGGGCTCTGGGCTCATCCTGGCCAAGATGTCCAGTAAGCAGTCGGAGAAGTGAGTAGAACTGGAGGATCACCAGCAGAGACGATCCCTGAGTGCATGGCAGCTGAGATCAAGTGATCCTCTTTAGTTTTTCAAAGCCCCGTATAACCTGTCCCTCTCCTTTCATCTTATACCCTACGTGGACCCCCTGGTTGCTCCTCGTCTCTGAATTCTGGGCATTTTTATTAGTGATAGCCAATAGTGTAATAATACTAGAAGACCCTCCTCTCTCATCTCTCCTTCCAATCTTTCTTCTGGTCTCAACTAAAATCCCATCTTCTGCCCGGAGTCAGGAAGACCTGAATTTAAATCCTGCCTCAGATACTAGCCGTGTGACCCAATTACAAAAGAATATTAATAGCATCTACTTCCTAGAATTGCTGTGAGGGTCAGATGAGATGCCTTTGTAAAAGTGCTTAGCACCCAGTAGGCACTTAATGTTTTCCCCTTCCTCCTCTGCGGGAAGCCGCCTGTCACCATCCTCCAGGTCATGCTGTGTACATCCCACCCTTTAATGCCACCTTCAAGCTGTACACATCTGCTTGTAACTAGCCTCGATCCCCTCCCACCCAGCTGCCTCCCACATGTCCCGAAGGTTCAGCTTCGTTCTTCCTCTCTCCATTCAGTCACCGCAAGACCCCTTTCCTGGCCCCTTGCATCACAGAAGCCGTTGAACCTAACCCCTCATTTTACACCGAGGGGCTGGGGCGCAGGGACACACCCCGCGGTTTGGCCCCCACTCACCTTCCCAAATGTGGCCCCCGTGCCCGTGTTCCTCAAGCTCCTTTCCCAACTCCGAGCTTCTCTCTGGGCTAGCCCTCCGCCCGGAGATGCTCTCCCTCCTCCCGCCCACATCGCAGAGCGGTTCCCTAGTTCCCCTCAAAGGCCGGCTAGAGCGGTTCCAGGAAGGGGGCTGCCCACCGTTATCTGGTGTCGCTCGGCGCCTATTTGGATTTACGCGCGTTGCCTCCGGGAACGAACCCTAATTACGCTGCTGGAGAGCAGGGGCTGCCTCCCTAGCTTTTCAGTAAGCGCTTATTGATGAGCTGCTGAGAAGGGCCTTGAACGCTGCACACAGCCGCGTTCTCGCGGCCCGGGAAATCCTAACCCGCCAGTCCTTCCCCGTCCGTACCTGTCGATTCCCTTGAGCAGCTTGCCCACATTGGCACGCATCTGCTCGAACAGAGCCATGTCCTCCTCCTGTTCGAAAGCAGAAGCAGACGCCGAGGCCGAGTCCTGATCAGTAACCGGAACCGGAAGGTGCGCGGAGGACGGAACCCCTCCTTCCCCGAAGACGCTGTCGGCCGCATGGTCGTCAATCTCTTCCGCAGGGGGTGGGGGAGGCGGGGGCACAGGAGGCGGTGGAGGGGGATGCTTCCGGGTCCCGCGTGGCTTCCTCTTCCGGGTCCGTTCCATCCTAGCGCGTGCGCACTCTCACCGAGGGAGAGCGAGCGAGAGAGCGAGTACCCGCCGAGAGGAAGGTGGGGAAAAATCCCTCGGAAGCCAGTGCGCAGGCGTACCGGGTCTCTCTCGCCTTTCTCCCCCTCCTCCTAGTGTTACTCACTCCCCCTCCCCCTCCGAGTGGGCGGGACCAAAGCTTTTCATTGTTGCCCCTCCCCGCCGGCTCGGTCACGTGGCAGGAGGCGGCTATGTCAGAGACCCCACGAGCGTCCCAGGGGTCCGGATTCACACGCAGTTTGAGCCCACGTGGGACTTTCAGTTGTCCGCATCCAGCACGATCTCTTACCTGTTCCCGACCCCCTAGGTGTCTTCCACCCCCCTCCCCACCCCGTTATCCCTTAGACACCCGGCTCCCTCTTCCAGGCAGATCCCTCTTCCCGCGGACGCCTGATGGAGACCGTTCTTTCTCCCGAGAGACCGGGAAGGGTGGGGAAGGGTGGCGGTCAATAAATGAGCGACTCAATTCCCCTCCCTCCGGGCCTCTGTGAACGTGTTAAATCCCGAAACAATCAGAACGAGGTGCAAATGCGACGACCCTCCTTCCCCCCTCTGGTTTCCCGGCGAGGGCCCGGGGAGCAGCTAGCACATAGTAGGTGCCTAATAAATGCTCGATTGGTCGTGTCTCTCACGAAGACCCCTCGTACTGAGAGTCTCTCCATCTCTGTCTGATACCGCGGGGTCAGGGGGTCAATAGCATCTTTAAACCTCTCCTAGGTGCCAGGCCCTGTGCGCCGAACCGAGTGGTCAGGGAGCCCCTCCGGCCCCATTTCTACTCTAGTCCGCGCTGCAAAACCGGGAGGCGGGGGAGGAATTGGGCTGGGGCTCTCCAAGGTCCTTGCCCGGCATCTCGCCTCTTGGTCCAGCCCAGCTCCGTTTAGCTCCCCTTAGGGAAAGGCTCTCGGTAAAGCCTGGTTCACTTGACCAGGGTCTCTGGGCTTTTTTCTCCATCTCCTCCTTTCCCACCTCGTCCTCCTTCATCCTATCCTGTCTTTAGTCACTCTGCTGGGGATCCACTCCTATTCACTGTCCTACGTGGGAAAGGATGAAGGCCCCCATCAGATCCAGAAACCACTTGGTGTTTATTTGCATTCATTTGCATTAGAGAGATTTTTCTATCTTAAAGCAAAAAGGAACCCCTTCCTTTTACCCCAGAGTTCGGTTGTGGTCCCCTGAGGCCACAAAGTCAGCTTGGGCCTGGCTCTCCCTCAGGCAGGAGAGAGCCAGGCTGGGGGGGGGGGGTGGAGGAGCGAATAGGGAGGGGCCCCCCTGGTGAGGCCTGGGCAGGAAGCGAGAGTGGGGGCCCTCGCGGCTGGCGGGCAGGGGAGAACGAGCTGCCTGCCCTCCTCCCACGGCTGCCGCTGCTAATAGTCTCTGAGTCAAGCGCTCTCTCTCACGGAGGGCTTCCAGGAGGAGGCAGCCCTCTGGCTCCCCACAGGCCTCCCCCCACCCTATCCCCAGCATGGACAGCGCAGACCCGGACATCGCCGCCAAGGACCCTCTGGACCACTATGAATTGCTGCAGAGGGTGGGGGGCGGCACCTATGGGGAGGTATTCAAGGTGAGGGCCCCTCCTTTCCTCAGGGCCTGTGTCCTTCACCCCTTCTCCTCCCGGGTCTTCTATCCCTTCCCCAAATCCTCAATTCCTCTTCCCCAGGGTCACCTCTCCTTCCTCGAGCCCTTCATCTTTTTTTCCTCCCAAATTCCATCCATCTCCTGCTCTATCTCCCTATTGCATCCAGGTACTCGATTCCCTTGCCCACAGTGTCCCCCCTCTCTCCAGAGCCCTTCATCTCATTCTTCCTACCAGATGGAACTTGCCGCTCTCTCCCTCCATGGCCTTTATCCCCCCTAATTAAGGTCTTCCCCCACCTTAGTCCTTCATCTTCTTGTTTCTAGCTTCCACCTCCCCCCATCCTTCTACAACTCACCCCCTCCCCAGCACCCTCAATTTACCTCTCTGGGGGACCAGGCCGGGATCTGAGGCAGAATTCTGAATTTTATTTCTAATGAAGTGAAACAACAGAGAGGTCGGGGAAGATGATGGAGGCCTCTGAAATCGTCTTTTGGTTGGTGGAGATGGAGGGAAGGAAGCATCACCCCAGAGGTTTCCTCCCAACTCCCATGAACTTATTTTAAAATTGCTGATGGCTTCTGGGTGGAAGAAAATTCGATTTGGTCTCCTAGTCCTGGAGGAAAGAGCTAGTTTTAAAAGTAGAAGTGAGAGAGAGAGAGAAAGCGATGCATTATCTTTAACCATGAGCATTCAAAAGTAAAAAATGGAAATGAGCTTTGGGTTGGGGTGGGGAGTTCCCTTTCACAGACTTATTTCTCTTTCTGAGGTTGGATGACCAAAGACTGGGGATCAGGATGGAGATGGCGGGGGGAGGGAGAGAGGAGGGATTCATGTTTCCAAAAGGGCTTGGGGTATTTGGTCCCTGAAGTCGGCCCTCTTCTTCTTCTCCCTCTATCCCAAGACTTTCTCTGGAGTGTTGGGGCTTCTGGGGGAACCCCGAGTGAATTACCAGGAAGAGGGGACATTTGTACTGCTCATTTGCTTATTTGTTTTGGGTAATACATCTCTGCTCTCACCGCCTTCTCCATTACCGCTTCCCTTCCCCAGGCTCGGGACAAGGTGAAGGGGGAACTGGCAGCTCTGAAAATGGTGAAGATAGAACCAGGTGAGGTTGAGATTTGACATCCCTCCCAACCCTTGTCCCTGGGATACTAGTCTCAAGACACACGCACTGACCCTTTCTGTCCCTTTAGATGATGACCTAACCACCCTCCATCGGGAAATCCTCATCGTTCGGACCTGTCGGCACCCCAACATTGTGGCCTACCATGGCAGCTACCTCTGGTCAGGGCCCCTGCCAGCTTCCTGACCCCTCTACTGGCTGTCCACACTCTACACTCTGCCCCTACACTGATTATTTACCCCCCACCCCCACTTCCTGGCCCTCAGACTAATTCTTCAAACCCAAGACCAGTTCTTTAACCTCCAGACTGGTTCCCCACTTCTACATCTTTCTGGATCCCCAAAGAGAATCTGTAAGTGCTCCAAACCAGGTCCCTGGCTCCTGAAAGTGGCCCTATTGTCCCACAGACCAATTTTTCCAATCCTCTCTCCCCCAGCCCAGTCATGGTCCCAATTGGCCCAAGTTTCTCTCTGTCCATTCCTTGACTTGCCAAAGCATTTCTTGGATAAGACCCCTAAACTCTGAGACAATCTGAGCCCGAGCCTACTCTGGCTGATTCTATTCCTTCCTTCTCCCCAACCCCCCTCATTTCCTTCCTTCTTTTCCCTTTCCCTTCTCCCCCTCCCCAGGCTTCAAAAGTTATGGATCTGCATGGAATTCTGTGGCGCTGGCTCACTTCAAGATATATACCACAGTAAGGAGGCAGAAGTGGGGGGTTCCCTCTCCAAGTGGAGAAGCAACCGACTATTAACCTTGCTGGCTTCCTTTAAGTCCCAACTAAAATCCCACTTTCTACTGGAAGCCTTCCCTACCCCCAACTCCCTCCATTCCAGCATCTTCTCTCAGTCAGTTGTCTCTTATTTTATCCTGCAAAGAACTTGCTTTGTATATATTTGTTTGCAATTGTCTCCCTCAATAGATTGTAAGCTCTTTGGGGGCAGGGACTGCCTCTTTTTGTATCCCTGGTACTTAACCCAGTGTAATAGGTGATTAATACATGTACACTGATTGATTGATTGATTAACTTGGCTGCACCCTGCCCTCCCCTCCCCCTAGCATCCCCTTCTCCATCCCTTTCTCCTCATTCCTTCTACTCTTGCCTGAGTGGTGACTCAGTCCCCTGACCCCTGGGGTGGGGGGGTGGGGTCTGTTGCAGTGACTGGCCCGCTCTCTGAGCTTCAGATTGGCTACATCTGCAGAGAGGTACTCCAGGTGAGGATTCCACTCCCCCTGCCCACTCTCCTCTCCTTCCCCTTTCCCTCTCTTCGTTTTTATTTTGTATCTAGTTTATTATACTGGAGATTCAAGTTCTGCCTCCAGCACTCATTGGCAAGAGCTTTAACCTCTCATTGCTCCAAATTTATTTAAAATTTAAAAATTAAAAATTTAAATTTAAAAAATTATTTAATTTAAATTTAAAAATTAAAAAATTAAAAATGTATTTTTTAAACATTTATTTAAAAGTTTTTTAAGTTCCAAATTCTTTCTCTCCCTCTGAGCCCTTCCCACCCATTGAGAATGCCAGCAACATGCTCTCAATTATACATGTGCAGTCATGCAAAACCTCTTTCCATATTAGTCCAGGCAAACTTTCTTAAGATTGAGATCCAGAGAAGGTATCAATCTGCGCTGGCAGAAAAAGTTTCCTCTTCAGGGAGGCCCCTATACCAGGTTTAGCCCCTGGCCCTGTGGCTATTCCATATAGAGTAGCTGCTCATTCCCTCAAAGACATGAAATGGGGACTGCTTAACTCTGTCTTTGTATCCTTGGTTCCTAGTTCCAAGCAGAATGAACGTCTCCAATCCATGTTCCCAATCCCCCAAATTGCAATCTCTCAATCCAACCTCCTTTCCCTCTCACCCCAAATCTCACAGACCCCCCAATCGAAACAAACCTTTCCTGGTGCTGCGGAGGAACGGATTCTGGGCAACCCCAATTTTTCTCTTTCTCTCTGCCCCCTTGTTTTCCCTAGGGTCTGGCCTACCTACACAACCAGGGCAAGATTCATCGAGACATCAAGGTGCTTTGGCGGGCGGACGAGGGTGGGAAAAGAGGAAGAGAGGCTCTGCTGAATTTAGCACAAAACAGGCATTGGATAAATGTTTATTGCTTGATTGAGTCTTGATTTTTTTTTCCTATGCCCCTCACCCCCATCCAGGGAGCAAATATTCTCATCAATGACAATGGGGAGGTTAAGCTTGGTGAGTAAAATTGGGAGAGCCCGTGTGATGGGGTGGGAAAGGGCCTGGAGAGACAGAAGTCCTTCAGCCGACTGTTACTCCCTTTTCTCCAGCTGACTTTGGCATCTCAGCTCAAATAGGGGCTACCCTGGCTCGCCGTCTCTCCTTCATCGGAACGCCGTACTGGTAAGGAGTCTGGGGCAAGATCAGGCTAGGGGGATGGATGGCGAGGGCTGATGGCTCTGGGAATTCTGCAGCCATCTGGCTTTGAGCCTCCCTGGCTCTTTTGTGTTCCTGGGCTGGCCCACCGAGTTTTGCTTCTCTTGGTCTCTCTTCTTACCTTTAAACCTATCTATGTGTTTCCCAATCTTCTCTCTTCTGTGACAGTCCCTGTGTCTTTGCTCATAGGATGGCCCCCGAAGTGGCTGCTGTGGAGTTCAAGGGAGGATACACAGAGCTTTGTGATATCTGGTCTGTGGGGATCACAGCGATTGAAATGGCTGAACTACAGCCCCCCATGTTTGATGTGCACCCCCTCAGGTATGGTCCCTGGCCCTGAAACGTGCTCATGCTCAGCCCCTGGAAGCCAGATCCTGAGACACACTCATCCGTGGTCTCAATCCTTGGGAGACTTAAATTCTCTGGGAGCCCTTATGCTAAGTCTCTCAGAGGTCCTATGCTTGCCACCTGAGGCCGCCCCATCTTCAGCTCCTGAGACCCCCATTGAACTCTTAGAATATCTCATCCCCAGCTCTCTAGGAACCCCCTCACTATTCTGACCCCTGGATTGGTCAGATCTCCTACCCTGATCTCTGGATTGTCTTCTTCCCTACCACTGGCCCTAATAGAGGAACTGTGGAGGAAGGAGACATCCAGTAGTAGGGTCCTGAACTCCCCTTATCCTTTCATCTAGAGTGCTTTTCCTCATGACCAAAAGTGGATACCAGCCCCCCAGACTGAAGGAGAAGGGACGATGGTGAGGGGAAGGGCCTGGGGGAGGGTATTGGGTGGTCTGGGGTGGGTAGGGGAAACTTTAAGCTGGAACCTGAGAACTAAGACACTTCTCTGTTTTCTAGAGCATCTTTGACAGACACAGTCTCTGTCCTTTGCCCCTACAGGTCAGCTGCCTTCCACAATTTCGTCAAGGTCACCCTCACCAAGAATCCCAAGAAACGGCCCAGTGCTGCCAAGATGCTCAATGTGAGATGTGTGCCCACCTGTACCCACAGCCCACTGCCCTGGATCCCTGAACTAGGATAAACAAGAAGCAGTAGATAGATGGCGGAGGTTTCATTTTGATTTGATTTAGCAAAGCTAAAAATTCAAATTTGTCCCTGCCCACTGGAGGTTTCCATATTACAAAACATATGCAGGGCTGGAGTTTAGGAGTCAAATTAAATCTAAATAGCTAGATGTGGGATCCATCTATTTATAGGGGATGATTGAGCCTGTGTGAGTGGAGGAGAGATCCTCAAGAGGTATAGAACAGAGAAAGGAGAAAAGAGGACCCACCACAGAGCCTTGGGGGACATCCTTGTTTTGTGAGTAGGAAGGGGTTAATGCTCTAAATGAGGAGAATGAGACTGAGTAGTCAGAGAGACAAGGGAAGAACCAAGATAATGCTAAGGGAGGATCCATGAGTGCCCAGGTATTGCAGAGGTCATGAGAAATGAGGACTGAAAAAGGGCATTGGAAGTTGAAGAGATTGTTGATGACCAAGGACAGGGCAATACATGGAATTCTAACTGTGTAATAAGTTGTTCAAGGGTGAGATGGCTCACCATCACTGATGGTCTTCAAGTGAAGCTGGATGACCATTTATTGGAGATGTTATAGGAGGGATGCTTCGATGGCCCTGCCTGTGCTAGAATCCTGAGGGAAGAGAGAGATTCCAGACCAGAAATCCTATATTTGTTGTTCTATTCAGCAATTATTAACAGCAATTATTTGTATATTTATTGTTATCCTATTAATTATTCAAGAAAGTGCTTCCACAATCAGCCAACGTTCAATGACATTATTTATCAAACTACAAACCAGGGAAGTCTTAGTTTTTATACATCGATATATATTTAAGCAGAGACAAAAAAGGAGATGTGGCTATATTCAGAGAATCTTCGGATAAAATATCTTTGGAAGAGGGAGACAAGAAATAAAAGAAATTCTAAATTGCTTATTTCTTCCCAAGCACCTTCAGAAAGTCAGAATAAAATGTAGGAACTGTGAAAATATAGGCAGGAGTCAGGTTATGAGGACTTGATATTTTCTTCTGGAGGTGTTGACAAGCCACTGAAATTTTCTGGGTAGGAACGTGACATAGATTTGTACTTTAGGGAAAAAAAAACATCTTGTCATCTGAGTGGAAAGGATTGCAATGGGGAGAGAGTTGGTGTAGGGAGATGGATTGGAAGTCTTTTGGGGGTGTGGGTGATACTTGCCCTAGAATGGTGGTTGTATAAGTGGAGGGAAGGGGACGTATTGGAGAGCTGTGAGGATACACATGGCAAACTCTGGCAGTGGATTAGATATGAGGGGCAAACTGAAGAGCCTAGGATGATATCACTGATCCCTCTTGGGTTTCAGGGAAGTCCATAACCAGAATCCCTCAAGGAATTCCCTTTCCCAGGATTCTTGCCCTTCCATCTCTCAATGCCCTACCTGGGAACCATTAGCCTCTTCCAGGCTTCTGAACTCTCCAAACTCAATTACCTTTCCCTAAGACCTCTCTGA
Organism: Antechinus flavipes; assembly: GCF_016432865.1. Classification (NCBI taxonomy): domain Eukaryota; kingdom Metazoa; phylum Chordata; class Mammalia; order Dasyuromorphia; family Dasyuridae; genus Antechinus; species Antechinus flavipes. The sequence goes on from NC_067400.1 coordinate 613,246,628, forward strand.
TACCCAGTGAGATGATGCCTGACAAACCACCTTTGTGGGAGAAAACTGAGGGATTGTTTTTCCTCCTTTCCTTACACAGACTTCTACATGCAGAATCCCACGCCAGCATTCTCAACCCCCTTTTCTTGTTTCAATTTTGACCTTTTCCCTCCACCCTTAGCACCAGTTGGTGTCCCAACCAGGATTGTCTCGGAGCCTGACTCTGGAGTTGTTGGAGAAACTGAGAAACCCAGGAAAGACCCCTTTGGGGGGTGAAAGTGAAGAAGAAGAACCTGAGGTAAGAAAAGCACTGGGGGGCATCCAGGTAGATGCTGCTATTGTAACATTGAGATGTCCTCCAGCTTTGAAATTCTGGGATAAATGGAGTTGGAAATTGGGATGGGAAAGATCAATGTTATCATAAAGATGAGCCTTAGTGGCTGGGAGGATGATGGTGCCCTTGGAAGAAGAAAGGAAGAAAGTTTGCAGGCCCTGGTCTGTTTGGAAAGATAGGACTAGAGCAGGGAAGATGATGGGTTTAATTTTAATGTGTATGAGATGTCAGCAGAACACCTTACAAGTAGGTGGAGATGTGGGGCTAAAAAAGGAATATTTATGGACTGCTGCTAGGCCTTTTTTTGTTTATAGGTTTTTCCACCTCAGGTCTTTGTTGTTGTTAAAAAACAATTTTTAAGTGTGTGTTTTTCTTAATTGAGTGAGTTCTAAAATCTTTCCCTTCTCTTCCTCATCTTCCCTTTAATTGTGAAAGCAAGTATTTTAATATAGGTTATACATGTTCAGTCATGCAAAATGTATTTCCCTGGTAGTCATATTGTAATAAGAAAAGACCAAAAAATTCAAGAAAAAGAACTTAAAAAATTATGTTTCAATCTGCAGTCATAATACATCAGTTCTTTCTCTGGAGATGAATAGCATTTTCCCCTATAAATCCTTTGGAATTATCTTAGATCACTGTATTGGTGAGAATAGCTCTGTTTTACAGTTGATCATTGTTACAATATTGCTGTTGCCGTTACAATGTTCTCCTGGTATTGCTTACTTTAATTTGAATCAGTTCATGGAAATCTTTCCAGGGTTTTCTGAAAGCATCCTGCTTATCATTTCCTATAGCACAATAGTATTCCATCACAAGCATATATCACAACCTGTTTAGTCATTCTGCAATTTATTGGCATCCCCTCATTTTCAAATTCTTTGCTGCCACAAAAAGAACTGCTATAAATATTTTTGTGCATATAGGTCCTTCTCATTTTTTTCCCCTGAGGTATTGATGGGTCAAAGGATACGCACAGTTTTATAGCTTTTTGGATGTAGTTCCAAATTGTTGTCCAAAATGGTTTGCATCAGCACCCAACTCCATCAATAATGCACTGGTGTTTTAATCTTCCCACATCCCATTCAGCAGTTGTCATTTTCCTTTTCTGTCATATCAGCTAATCTGAGAAGTGGAAGGTAGTAAGTACCTCAGAATTGTTTTAATTTGCATTTCTCTAATCATTAGTGATTTAGAACATTTTTTTCATATGACTATACATAGCTTTGATTTCTTTGTCTGAAAACTTCCTGTACATATCCTTTGATCATTTATCAATTGGGGAGTGACTTGTAATCTTATAAATTTGACTCAGTTCTCTAGGTAGATGAGAAATGAGGCCTTTGTCAGAGAAGATTGTTGTAAATTCTGCTCCTTCCTCCTGACCCTGCAGTTTTCTGCTTTTCTTCTAATCTTGGCTACATTGGTTTTGTTTGTATAAGACCTTTCCAGTTTAATGTAATCAAAATAATCTATTTTACATCCTATAATGTTCTCTCTCTCTTATTTGGTCATAAATTCTTCTCTTATCTAGAGATCTGATAAATAAACTATTCCTTGTTTCCCTAATTTGCTTATGGTATCACTCTTTATGTCCAAATTACTTTATCCACTCTGCTAACTAGTTTAGTTTAGTGGGTGAGTTCATCCCATTCTCATTCAGTTATGTTTATTAACTATGTATTTCCCTTCAGCTTACTTTTCCCCCTTGTTTATCTTTCTCTCTCTCTTCTTTTATTCCTTCTCTCCTCAAAAGTATTTTGCTTCTAAACTACTCCCTTCCCCAATCTGTCCTTCCTTTTTCTTTTATATTTTTGGTGAGGCAATCCAATTACCCAGGATCACACATCTAGGAAGTGTTAAGTGTTTGAGGCTGGATTTGTATTCAGGTCCTTCTGACTTCAGGGCCAGTGTTTTATCCACTGTGCCATCTAGCTACCTCTGTCTTTTCTTTCCAAAATTCTACTCCTTTCTCTTATTCCCCCTCTTCTCCATCTTCCATGGAGGCAAAGGTAGATTTTTATACACAACTGAGTATGTATGTTATTCCCTCCTCTTTGAGCTGATTCCAATGAGAGTAAGATTCAAGCCTTGCTCACCACTCCCCTCTCCTGATCTTCCCTCCCAATGTAAAAGTTCTTTTATAGCTCTCTTTCAAGTGAGAAAATTTACAGCATTTTGTCTCTTTCTTCCCTCTTCTTTCAATGCCTGTCTTTCTCACCCCTTAATTTTATTCTCATCATAGTCAACTTACATCTGTGCCCTCCTTTTAACTGCCCTAATAATGATAAAATTCTTGGGAGTTAAAAGTATCATCTTTTCATGTAAAAATGTAAACAGTTTAACCTTAATGAATCCTTTATCTCTTTCATGTTTACCTTTTTATGCTTCTCTTGAGTCTTGTATCTGAAAGTCAGATTTCCTTTTCAGCTCTGATCTTTTCATCAGGAATGCTCGAAATGTTTACATATTGAATGAAATATCTATTTCCCTATCTGAAGAATTAAATTCATTTTTGCTGGGCAATGGTTCTTTGTTGTAATCGTAGCATCTTTGCATTCTGGAGTATCATATTATAAGCCTTCTGATCCTTTAATGTAGAAGCTGCTAAATCTTGTGTTATCCCTTCTGTGGCTTTATGATATTTGAATTGTTTCTTTCTGTCTTTTTGCAATATTTTCTCTTTGACTTGGGAACTCTGGAATTTGTCTGTAATATTCCTGGGAGTTTTTGTTTTGGGATTTCTTCTAGGAAATGATTGATGGATTCTTTCAATTTCTATTGTATTCTTTGATTCTAAAACATCAGAGTAGTTTTCCTTGATAATTTCTTGAAACATGATATCTAAGCTCTTTTTTTTTTTAATCATGCTTTCAGGTGGTCCAATAATTCTTAACTCCCCTTAATCCATTTTCCAGATTAGTTGTTTTTTTTTTTTCAATAAACTATTTCACATTTTTTCCCTACTTAAAAGATTCTTTTGATTTGATTTGATTGTTTCTGGATGTATCATGGAGTCATTAGCTTTCACTTGCCCAATTTTACTTTTTAAGGAATTGGTTTTCTTAGTGACCTTTTGAACTTATTTTTCCATTTGGCCAATTCTGCTTTTTAATGAGTTAATTTCTTCAATGGATTTTTGTGGCTCTTTTTACTATTTAGTCTATTCTGTTTTTTTAAGGTGCTATTTTCTTCAATATTTTCCTTTACCAAACTGTTGATTCTTTTTTCATGAATTTCTTGTATTGCTCTCATTTCTTTTCCCAGTTTTACTCTACTTCTCTTATTTGATTTTTAAAATCCATTTTGAATTCTTCCAGAAATTATTTTTGACCATAAGACCAATTCACAATATTCTTTAAGGCTTTGCTATGTTGATATCATTGTCTTCTTCGGATTTTGTATTTTGATTTTCCCTGTCACTATAGCAACCTCTGTGCTCAGGTTCTTTTTTTTTTTTTTTTTTTTTTTGGTATTATTTAGTCATTTTTAAGCCTATTTCTTGATTTTTAACTTTATGTTAAAATTAAGGAGCCACTGTCTTAAGCTTTAGATTTTTCATGCTACTGTTTTCAAAGATCATTTTCGGGGTTTGTAAGTTTTCAATTGTTCCAAGATGATATGATCTGAGAAAAGGTGTGTTCCCTGTTTTCCTGGCCTGTGTTGTGGTTGGTGAGCAACCAAAAGCACTCTTTTCCATCCTGGAACTGTGACCAGTCTTCACTCCTGCTAGTAGTGCTCTTCCATACCCTGGGACTATGACCAGGAACTGTGTATGGGTAATACAACAGAATCTTGTTCCGAGGGCTAGCAAAGGATCCCTTGTAGTCTCCTTCTGACCAATTGTCTGACTCCCTTACCTTCTGTGGACTTAGCTCCCAAAGCCACTGCTTCAGTGGCATTCCCAAATGCTGTTAGCTTGTGGGGTGCAGCCTATGCCGGTGTGGATGGTATTAATGCTCACAGTAGTGAAACAGACCTTTCCTACTGACCTTCTAAGTTTTCCTGAGCTGGAAAATTGTTATACCTTATCATCCTGTTGGTTCCGCTATTCCAAAATTAATTTTGAGGCAACATTTGAACTTTGGTTGGAATAGAATTTGAGAGAGCTTAAGTGAATCTCTTTTCTCTACTATCTTGGCTCTACTCCCATCAGCTCTTTGTTGACCAGAGTCAAAGACTACTGACATTTTTATAACTCATTTGCCTAATCCTATATTGCTTTCCAACAAAAATTGAATTGATTCAGGACTGAACTAATAACACACGGTAATTTAACTACATCCCCACCAGAATCAAATCATGTCATCTTTTATTATCTTTGCCAATTGTATAGGGGTCAGGTTGAATCAAAGAATTGTTTTAATTTGTATTTCATTAATTATTAGAGATTGTGAATTTTTTAAAACATGATTGTTGAAAATTTGTATTTCTTATTTCAGGAACTTCCTTTACATATTTTTGATCACTTATCTGTGGGAGAATGGCATTTACTCTTATCCAAAATCTAGAAGACAACTGACACATTTATATCAGATTTTTGTCAGAAATATTTAACTAGAATAAATTCCCAAATGGCCTCTTTTCTTGTTTTGTATTCATTGCTTTTCATTTGGCAAAAGATTCTTATTTTTAAATTATCAGGTTCATTTATTTTGTCATTAAATTTCTCGAGGTTATGACTGCTTAAGAATATCCCCTCTCTCCACAGTTGTGAAAAATTATCCCCATTTTTCAAGTGGAAAAGTTAGAAAGGGGAGACTTGCCTGTGTTTACACAATTAGCAAATGTGAAATAGAGCACTTGAACTTAGATATAGTGGAAATTGTTTTCTAAAATTAAAAATAGGGTTCAAGCCTCAGCTTTGCCACTCACTAGCTGTGTGACCTTGAGCAAGTCAGGGATTCAAGGATTCAATTTTCCTTTCTGTAAAAAGAAGTGGGAGTAGACAGTGTCCAAAGGCCCTTCCAGGTCCATGTTCTCCCGTTTGGCTCTTTCTTTTTATGATCTTATTTCCAACTCATTGTTCCTTCACTGTAAGAGCATCTGTGTCCTGTTTGTCTCATTCCGGATTTTTGTCTTCCCCTCCTCTAGTTGTCTTCTGTCCTGGATATATCCATAAAGGACAAACATCTACGAAGGTTAGGATTAGTAGCCGCCTTAGTGGTCCCATGGCCATGACCTCTCCTCAGTGGCCATCCTGGGGCTTCTTGATTGGCTTGAGGAGCATTGGCTCCTGTCCCCCCACCTTGTTCTTCTCTATACAGCAGCCTCCTGCCGTTCCTCGGAGGATCCACTCCACTCACCGAACTGGCTCCTTAAGCATACCCAGCCTGGACTCTGGTCGTAAGTATAGAGAATCCCTGAGACTTAACTTCCCCAACTAAGACCATTTAAATCTGGAGATGCTCAAAATCTGATCCCCAGTAACTGCAGAACTAACGTCTAATTCCCCAAATTATCCCCCTAAATTCTCATCCCTTCCACCTGAAACCTAGAAACCACAGCTCTGACACCCTAAGCCATGTTCTGCCACAACTCTACTCCCAGCCAGAAACCCCAAAATAGGCTGTCAGGATCCCAGCCCCACCCTGCCCCCCCATTTCATTCTAACTTCCTGAGGGTCTGCTCACTCCCTCTTAACTTCCTCACTCTTTTCCCCAGGCCAGCACATGAAGTTCAGACCACTATGTTCAAAGAAGCTGGGATCTCAAACTGACAACGTGAGGGTGCCTCCTCCCTCTCCTGTCCCCCAATTCCAGCCACTTTCTCCTTGTCTGGCTTCCTTCTCTATCACTAGACTTCTACCTTTCCCAGAATCCTCTCTTCAAGATTTCTTTCCTTTCTTTCTCACTCTTCTCTTGGGAAGATCTTCATCTTCTTCTTCCACTAATCTCCCTTTTCCTCAATTAATCAATCATTCAAAAAAGCAGTGAATTGCTTATTATTTATTATTATTTGCCCAGGCATTATGTTAGGTGGGGATTTGTAGGTAAAAGAGAAACAATTGTTGCCTGTCCTCAAAGAGCTTACAGTCTACGGGGGGAAATGCATCTTTCTTCCTTTCCCAGGCTTCTGGCCAGGCCCCTGACCTTAGGAGTTGGGACAGTATCCCTAGGAGCAACAGGTGAGGGAAGCCTACCAGTAATAGTAGATTCATGGAGGGAGGGAGACTTGGAGGAGCCAGAAGAGATGGAGGGTTGGGAGGGGGGGAGATGACAAAGAAAATTGAAGAAACAAAAAGGGACAGAGAACAACGGACGGGGGTGGGGTGGGGTGGACAAAGAACATGGAGAGCCTGGGAGGGACTGGACAAAAGGCAGAGGCTGGGACTGAGAAGGATGGTATCAGAGAAGTAGCTGGAGGGAAGGGGAATTTCTGGGAAATTCAGCCTTTGCTCCTTTCTTTTCAGGGAACAGTCTGATGACTCAGAAAACGATTATGATGATGTGGACATGTGAGCCACCCCCCAGCCCTGTTAGGCACCCTCCCTGATATCCCAGACTCCAACACCCCCATTCTCTCAGTTCTCAATTCCCTGAGCCCCCAAAGACAAACTGATGTCAATCAACCTGACCCTAAATTCCTCTTGCAGCCCGGTCCCTGCAGTGGATGTCCCTCCTCCGCTACCTCCCAAGGTGAGACCATGGGGACTCATGTGGGCTGGTTCCAGGGTCTCCAGGGCCTAGGATTTACCAATTTATTAAAATCCCCTCAGGGATGGGTGAATGATATGATGGGATCTTTAAGGGACTGGGACTGGGATGATGGGCTCTTCCTTTAGATATTGAGATCTCTCCAGGATTGAGTACTTGACTGTCCAGGTTAGAGAGTGGGAAAGAAAAAGCAAGAGAATTCTAGGCATGTTTTACTAGTGTGCCCTCCCCCTTCTCCTTGCAGTCCAAGTTCCGGACTCCATCGGATGAGGGTCCTGGGGATGATGGGCGGCTGAGCCCCGGGGTCCTGGTTAGATGCTCCAGTGGACCTCCTCCCCGTACACCTCGGCCAGGGCCCCCTCTGGCCCCCAGAAGTCCCCACCTCTCTGCTCGATCAGGTAACTGGAATGAAGTGGGACATTAAATCAGGGGAGTCTGGATACCTGATGCTGATACACAACGGATTTTGGACCAGGAGGCAGGAGATCCCTGGTTTTTTTTTGTTTTTTTTTAACTTGAATCAATCCAATATATATATATATATATTTTAATTTAAATTTTATTTTATTTAATACTAACTTTGTATTGACAGAATCCATGCCAGGGTAATTTTTTACAACATTATCCCTTGCACTCACTTATGTTTCGTTTTTTCCCCTCCCTCCCTCCACCCCCCCCAAGATGGCAAGCAGTCCTATATATGTTAAATATGTTGCAGTATATCCTAGATACAATACATATTTGCAGAACCGAACAGTTCTCCCGTTGCACAGGGAGAATTGGATTCAGAAGGTAAAAATAATTCGGGAAGAAAATCAAAAATGCAAATAGTTCACATTCGTTTCCCAGTGTTCCTTCTCTGGGTGTAGCTGTCTCTGTCCATCATTTATCCATTGAAACTCAGTTAAGTCTCTTTGTCATAGAAATCCACTTCCATCAGAATACATCCTCATACGATATCGTTGAAGTGTATAATGAGGAGATCCCTGGGTTTGACTCCCATCTGGGACACTTACTAGCCACGTGGCCACAGAGAACTCACGTAACCTATCTGAGACTGAAATGCAGCCGACAGTGGAGAGCTTACCTCCCAGAGGTCCTCCTATGGGGGTCTATGACTTCTAGAACCAAAAGCAGATACCTTTGACCTTTAAAGCCCTTCCCTGCCTCGTCGTGCTTTTTCAGGCTTATTCTACCTATGTTCTCTGCAGACCAGCCAAGCTGGCCCATTCTCCACCATCACTTGTGTCCACTTTCACACAATCTCCATCCCACCCCACCCCCAGTACCGGAGTCCACACACACACACACACACACACACAGAGCACTTCCTCATTTAAACTTCCCACTTGCATTTAAAGGTCAGCTCAAGCACGACTTTCTTCAGCTTGTCAAATTATCCTTTACCTTTCTTATGTGGGAAAGCTTCCTTTACCCCTGCTAGAAAGTGTCAGGAACTGTTTCTCTTTTCTTCTTCCCGTCCCCGTGTCTGACATGGAATGTGGGCTTAATAAATGTTTGCTGATTGAGCAAAATGAGGTAACACATGTAAAGCACTTTGCTGACCTTTAAAGTGTTATTTTAAGTCTCAGCTGGTATTTGTATTATAAAGTGACATATGCAAACTTTTTTCAGCCCTGAAAATACTGTTCAGATCCGTGATTATTATCTTTTCAGATCCTTCCCTCTGGAGTCCATCCCCCTCAGGATCCAAGCAACCCCCTATTTTGCCCCCCAAGAAAGAAAAAAGGAAAAAGGTGAGGACCCCTGAAACCCATGGCTTAGGGGAGGAGGAAACTGGAAAGACTGGGCTTAGGAAATGTGTGCCCTCAATGCTGTTGCCCATTTAGGGGTAGTGGGAGGAGGGGGTTTCCCTGTTCTTCACTTCCCAGGGTCCTCCTGACTGGACTGCCTCTTCACTGTGCCTAGGACTGTGCCCTCCTGGTAAAAGTGTTTAATGGCTGTCCCCTCCACACCAGTAGTACTGCTGCCTGGACACACCCCACAACCAAAGGTGAGGATGCAGGGTGGGGCTGGAGGTGGGCAGAGGATTTGGCAGTGGGCAAGGGAAGAGAATTCTGGATTCTTACAAAGTCGGGATCACCGGTGTCAGCGCCAGGAAGCACCCTTGGACACCTGATGGGCAAACTACTTTACTGATGGGAAAAGGGAGGCCTGGAGGGGAAGGCACTTGCTTAAGGCCACACAGAGATGAAGGTGGGGATGGAGCTGGTGGGGGTTGGATGGGGGAGGGTTATTAGACTGGCCATGAGGAAGCCTGAAGATGGGGGCTCGGCCTGTCTCCTTTGTTCCTGCTTGATCAGACCAGCACTTGCTCTTGGGGGCTGAGGAGGGGATCTTCATCCTGAACAGAAATGACCAGGAGGCTACGTTGGAGATGGTGAGTAGGCGAGGGTCTTGGTTAGGAGGACAATGGATGGGATAAGGAAACATTAAGACCCTTCTCCTCTTTCCCTCCTTTCTCCTCAGCTTTTCCCCAGCCGGACAACCTGGGTTTACTGTATCAACAACGTCCTAATGTCTCTGTCAGGTCTGTCTGGGGAGAGGAGGGTGGGGGGCTGCGATGGGACGGCAGCTGAAAGGAGATGGGCAGCAAACTGGGAGATATGTCAGAGATGGAGGCTGGAGAGAGCTAGAAGGAAATGGGAAGGATGAAGGGACCCCCTGGAGAAGTAGGCATCCTCCAGGCTCTGACTTTCATCTTCTCTCCCAGGAAAGACCCCCCAACTGTACTCACATAGCCTCTTGGGACTGCTGGAACGGAAGGAGACAAAGACAGGGGGCCCCATTGCCCACATCACTCCCCACCGTCTGCTGCCCAGGTCTTATCATGCTCCCAATGTCCCTCTCTGAAACCCCTTTCCTCCCGGGAGACACCCCCCCCAATCTCACCCTCCCCCCCTGCCTCCTCAGGAAGAACGCGGTGTCCACCAAGATCCAGGACACTCGGGGGTGCCGCGCCTGCTGCGTGGGTGAGTTCCAGAAGCTTAGCGAAGGTTCTTAGGGTGCTCACTGAGGGGGCTATGCCAGTCACCAGCGAGGGGCCCCAGGCTTGGAACTCCTTGGAGGGCAGCCTTGGGCCTGGGCGGAGGGCCTAGGGATCTGCAACCATTGGACGGCCCAGGGCACCCACGGAGGAAGGGCTGACGATGGACTTGCACGGGATGATTGGGAGGCGTGGGCTCCCTGGGGGGGGCTCTCGGAGGGAGCTGAGCCGGGGGGATTGTGGGCAGCGGGGAGAGGCAGGATGTCCTGTTGGGGCGAACGCGGACGAGTAAGAGGGGTCCCAGCTGGAGTGGGTGGGGGATGTGCCGCAGGGTCCGGTCAGGGCATGACCTGGCGCCCCGCTTTGCAGCGGAGAGCCCCAGCTCCGGGGGCCCCTATCTGTGCGCCGCGATGGAGGCTGCGGCGATCCTGCTCCAGTGGTATCCGCCCATGGAGAAGTTCATGCTTATCAGGGTATCTGGGCCCGAGAGGGGAGGGAGCCCCGGGACGCAGCCCCTACTCCTGTTCTGTCCCAGGGCTTCGTGGGCAAAACCAGAGCTCCGAGCCCCGCCCACTGCCGCCTAGGGCACGCCCCACCCAAAGTCCACGCCCCCATTGGCCGGTGAATGGAGCGCTAGTTCCCCGCTGGTTTGACCAGAACAGCCCCGCCCCGGGGGAGGTTCTCCGCGGCCCCATGTCTCCCGGTAGTCCCGCCCCGTCTCGGATGCGTGTTTCTATTGGTCGATGGCTGGAAGCCACGCCCTTCTCCCGCTTTAAATGCAGCAAGTGCCCTTCCCGCTGCCGTCTCCGCTCCGAGTGTTTTCCCTGCTGGCGGCGCCTGGGCCTGAGCTCCCGGCCGTGTGCGTGGGCGTGAGCCCCGGGCCTGCGGGATCCGTGTGTTTTCATAACGTCCGACTCGGCCCCCTCTCCAGCTGGTTTGGGACCACCGGAGGCTGTAAGCGGACCAGAAAATGCGGCCTCTGGAAAGGGGGCGGGACCTCGGAGAAGGGAGGGGACTGGAAAGGGGTGGGGTCTTAGGGAATGGGCGGGGCTTCGGAGAAGAAGGTGATGGTGGGGGAAGGTGGGTCTTAGGAAATGGATGGGAGCTTAAAGAAGAGGTGGAGTTTGAGGGAGGGCAGGGCCTCAGAGTAGGGGCGGGGCCTGGCTGGTGTCTGAGACCCTTCTTTCATCCCCATCTCCAGTACAGAGTGAGGGTCCGGTGCAGGTGACCCAGCTGGCCGACGACTTGGTCCTGGTGCTGCTAAATGGTTAATGGGGCCCCTTTGGGATTCCTCCCTTCCTTCTTCCTACAACTCACTGAAAACGGGGTTTTCCCCCTTCAAACTCCAGACTAATTTCTTCTCGGAAGTAATTTCCGAGAAAATTTCAAGATCAGTTCCTACACTCTCGAACCCCTAAGAAACCCAGGGCTCCGGGTCACCCCAACTCGGCTGGGAGCTCCCCAGATCCTTCCTGCCTCTTCCGGGGACTTTGGATTGCTCCTGCCCCGTGCATAATCTTCTAAAACTTCTCCAGCCCTTTGAGAGCTTCTAGACCTGTAGATCCCTGTAAACCCCAACCTAGATCCTTAAATCCCTAGATTCTTAAACTGTGGGTCATGACCCCATATGGTGGGGGGCGTGAAATTATGATTTATTATCGAGATGTTTCCTTTGTGTGCCTGTTTTATATCTCTCTGTACCCCTGGGTCATGTAAAAATGTTTCAGAGAGAAAGGGGCAGTGAGAGGAAAGTTCAAGAAGCCCTTATCTAAATCACTTTACAACTGTCCAGGACCTCTCAGCTGCCTCTAATTGTCCCCGACCTTCTCCCAAAGACTCTTTGTTCTCTGAGTCTCCCAGCACTGACCTGAGAAAGCCCAGAACCCCACTATCACTCCCAGCTCCCCCAAAGTCCTCCCTCCATTCTTACCCCCAAGGACCCATCCTTTCCGATCCCAGCCGATGACCCTTTTCTCTTATCCCTGAAGGGAGTCTGAAGCTGGTGACTAGGGAGGGGACCCCTGTACGGGGGCTCAGAGCCCCGGAACTCCCACTCAGCGAATCTGTGGAGGCCGTGGGTATGTAAGGGTGGGGGAATTTACAGAGAGGTGGCTTTCTGGGAGTGAATGCCCCTTGTTGGTGCTAACCCTTTCCCCCTTACTGCTCCAGCCCTGGTTGGTGGTCGCATCCAGGTCTTCTGGAAGCATGGTGTGCAGGTGTGGGCTCTAGGCTCCGACCAGGTGAGATCCCAGAGCCCTGATATTCTCCCCCCCCACCTCCAGCTGCCAGCATTCCCACCCATTCCCAGTCTGACATCTTCCTCCTCAAAGAAGGCTGTTTGACCTTGGACAAGTGCCTTCCCCCATCTAGGTCTCCGTTTTCCCATCTGTGAAATGGGGTGGGGGGAATGTTTGGACTAGAAGATGTCTCAAGGACTTTGAGTAGGATCTGAACAATTTCCTTCCACAGCTTCTGCAGGAACTGAGAGACCCTTCTCTTACCTTTCGCCTGCTGGGGTCTCCAAGGTGAGAAGGGAGGATGCTGAGAGCAGGGAAGGTGGGAGGAGGGCGGTCCTGGGAGGACATTCCTAATGTGTATCCTCACCTTCCCCAGGCCTGTTGTGGTGGAGACACGTCCTGCCAATGACCCCAATGCTCCTAGCAACCTCTACATTCAAGAGTGAAGTCCGGAGCTGGCTGACTCAAAACTGAGAATTTTGTCCCCAGACACACTGAACATAAATGGGATCCTTCACTCTCACGTGTCACGTCTGCTCATTTGCTTAGGAGAAATGAACACAAGGACTCCTCCTCCTTCCAGCTCTGAGAGCACAAGGATGTTACCTCCTGGGGCTCTTAGAATCTGGCTTTTGACTTTCTGAGATTCCAGTTTTTATATTCTAGGATTCCAAAATCTATGATTTGAAGAATCTCTGAATAATCCCACTATCCCCTGGGGTCCAGGGATATCCCCCGTCCCAGAATGCTTCCAAATCACACAGCAAGTCATGGAAGTGCAGAAGAAACCCTTTATTCCAGAGGGGCCCCTTTCCCATGGGACACTGCACTGAGGGAAGCTGCGTCCCAGGATAGGGGATCCCCCAAATAGCATAAGGCACTTGAGGTGAGGGCAGATGGAGGGAAGCCTTGATTTTTTCAGGCCAGCTGGTCTTCATACTGTTTTCGGAAACAGTCACCAGCTGGGAAGAAGTCCCAGCAGCGCTCCTGGTACATTTTCCAGACATACGACTCCTAGTGGGAGAAGGGATAGGCAGACAGCACAAGCCAGGGAAAGAAGGATAGACAGTTAATAATCTTGCTTTGAACCTCTTGGATACTTTTGAACTCCCCTTTCCCCTTGGCTATCTCATGTATCCTTGCTCCAGCATCCCTTTTCATATCTAGGTCTCCTTCAGAGACCCCCCAAATATACTGAAAGTCTCCCCAAAATGTGCCAAGATTTTCCAGAACCCATCATGCCCATCTGGTATCCCACAACCCCCTTCACCTGTCCCGTGTGTTCCGTCTCATCCTTATTGATCAGATACATCAGGAAAAACCTGACAGGGAAGAGGAAAAACATCATGAGGGGGGCTAGGCCCAGTGGATCTTGACTCTCCACTCCAACCCACGTCATGGTATCCCTCCAGTCTCTTTGGGATCCACCCTGGGCCCAATCCCTCCCTATTGGCCAGCAGAACCAGCACTCACATGTAGTTAGCCAGGTTGTGCTCCTCCAGCGTGTGGGTCTCAAAACCGTGGGGTGTTGTATCAAAGTAGTCACTTCCAATGCCACAGATGAAACATTTGGTCTGGTGGGGTGGGGGAAGAAGGGGAGCATCAGCACGGAAGCCCCAGTGAGCCCCCCTATATCCTTATGAACTCCCCCCACCCAAGTCCCTTCCCTGATAATCTGTCACCTTCCAATTATTTTCTAGAGACCTCCTCCAAGAACCTCCCCTAGCCCTGACACCCCACAGCCCTTTCTGATACCCCCAACTCAGGATCTCAAAGCTCCTCCCATATTCCTGGGTCCTAGAAATTCCTGCCTAGGTGCCAAGAACCTCCGAAGCCTCTCATGGTTCCCCTGGGACTGCCAATTCTCTTCCAGGCTCTCCAGGACTCCCAAATCTTCCCATATCCTTCCCCTCCCCAACTGTTCCACATGCCAATGCTTGCTCCCTCCAATCCAATTCTTTGGTGGAAAATATACTCTTGGACCTCCTCAGATCCCCCCTGATCCCCACCTCCTTCCTGTATCTTTGGGGACTTGTCTGTCCCATCAGACTGTGAGGTCCTTAACCATATCATGCGCTATCTGTGCAATTCTCAGATGTGCCTCTGAATTTGCCCACCCTTCCCTTTCCAGTAACTCCCAACTCTGGGAGGTCCCAGCAACAAGCATGTTGCCTTGAATGAATGCATCTGGGATCTACAAAACTCTCCCCAGACCCCCAGATTCTCTTCCCAGACACTTTCAGGACTCTCACCTCCATATCTTCCTTCACTTGCTCTTGCTGGTCTCGGAGCTCCCCAAAAGCATCAATGATCAGACCTGAGGAAGGAGGGGAATGATCATTCTATTCTGTCCCTGATGTCTACCTATCCTCCCAGGCTTTGACTCCCCCTTCCCAGACCCCCTTTCTCCCGGGCCAGAGAACTTGGGGAAAAATGTGGTGAAGAGTGACTTTGTGAGGCAGCATGGGGAGTGAGCAGGACACTGGACGTGAAGTCCTGCTTCCTCTACCAGCTGAGTGACCCTGCACACATGGAACCTCTCCGGCCCTCCAGCTTCTGCATTTGTGAGATGGCCTCTAGATCTCTGATCCTCGGATTCCTGACTCTCTCCCACACGATCACCTCCCCTCCTCTCTCCCAAGTCTGGGCCCCCGGACCTCCTGACCTTGGATAATGGCCAGCAGGATGACGATGACGAAAAAGAAAAAGGTGATGTCAAAGACTACACGGTAGAGCTCATATTCATCCCCTGCTGGATCCTCAATCTCATCCCCGATGCCCCCACCAGCTCGGACCCCCACGTACATGTGGAACAGGTAACACTGGAGGGAGAAGGACGGCAGAGCCTGAACCTCCCTGGCACACCTTGTGGTCCCCGCTGTGCCCGACAGCAGGTGTCCTCTCTCAGTTGAGCAGCCACAAGGTGAGCCCCCAGAGAATGGGAGAGAGGCCACTGGGCTCGAGGAGAGTAAACTGGCCCAGACAGGAGACGGAGCAGGCTGGAGCATCCCTCTAGGCTGCTGAACCAGGGATGAGGCTCCAAGGATACACAAAAAATTGACTCTGCTTCCCCTCCCCCATGCCCAGGACTGTATCCCCTGGGTCGTCTCACCGTCATCATGTCGTCACATTTCATGTCCGGCTCATCCTCATCCTCGCTTTTATTGTAGAATTTGCGGAAGAAATTGAAGGCCACGACCGTGTAGAGGTAAACCACGACGGCCAGCAGGCCCACCGTCATCACCAGCTGCAGGGGAGCCCCAGGTACTAGTGAGGGAACCGGCGCTCATCCTGCCCCTCCACTCTGGCTGGGTCAGGTCCCCGCCTCTCCTGACGCCCTCCCTCCCTCCCCCAGGTACCTGCTTCCCATTGTGGGTGACAGAAGACAGGATGGTCCGAAGCGTCTTGACTCCCATGGCGATGTCCAGCAGGTGAGCAGCAAAGAAGAAGTTGTTATAGTGGCCGAGGAGGGACATGACCATGTACCACGTCAAATACAAGAATGACTGAGGGACAGCAATGGAATAGGGAAGGGGGTTCAGAAAAAAAGGTTTGGGGGAAGGCACAAGTTTGGGGGTAACGAGGAACACCTTAGGGAACAGAGTCAGATACTCTGGGGGTATCAGGGGCAAGAGATGCTTTGGGTAGTCCCAAAACACACTCCGGGGGAGCATCCCCTGGGGTCTCCTTTTTCCCACCTTGGTAGCCTCCATCCTTCCAAGCCCCCTACTCACATTATCCGTAAAGATGACACCAAATTTCCAGATTTGGTATTTGACATCTATGGACATGATCCTAAGAGAAGGATATGGAAAGCAGGGAATGGGTCCCATCCTTTCTAGAGCTCCCTCATCCTTCTCCACCAGCCCCACCGGCTCGGCTTGGCCCATACCAGGTGAGCAGTCCCGAGGGGGGTTCTGGTCGCTTCTCATTCTGCGCTGTGATCTCCAGGCTGGCCAGATCCATGCCCAACAGCTCTGCAATCCGCTCCCGGCCAAAGATGTCTCCGTGTTTCTCCAGCACCTAGGGAAATGGAGGAGAGAAGGCTTGAGGACATCCTTGGACACGATTGGCTTCAGGAAAAGACAAATTAGAAGATCTGGTGAAGGGGAAGAGAACTGGGGATGAGGGGAAGGGCCTCCTCACCTTCCTTTTCACGAACTTGTCCCAGTAGTTGCTGGGGAAGGAGCTAGGGACAGAAATTATGGGACGTGAGAACAGAGGCATCCCAGGTCTCTAGCTCCAGAGGCCTCCAAGATCTCTCTGCCTCCCTTTTGGAGTATCTCATAACTGTCATGTTTCTCTCTTTGGGATCCCCATTTCTCCCCTACACTCCGACTCTCTCCTGGTCCTCCTATGTCTCCTAGTATCTGCCACAGAGAATTTTTCCCCTGCCTCTCCTTTAGCTCTTCAGTTCTCCTGTGCCTCCCCCTTATTTCCCAGGGATCCCCAGGCTCCAGCGTAACCCTCAGTGCCCCCTTCCACATCTCCCTCCTAATCCCTCTCTGGGGTCCCCTACTCCAGCCTCCTCCTCTCTCCCAGTGTGTCTCCCACAGCTTTAGCTCCCCAGGCTCCATCTCATCCCTGCCCCCCTTTTTGGGGTGCTTCATAACTCCCTGCCATGTTTCTCTATTGGGGATGTCCATTCCTCCCCCAGCCTCTCTCTGGAGTCTCCCAACCCCCGCCTCCCAACTCCAGTCTTGCAGGGCTTTCCCCGGGTCCGTACGGAGTGTTCAGCACCAGTCGGTCCCACTGTCCCTTCACGTCGTCATCCTCGGGCTGCTCAGTGATGTAAAGGCCATCGAACTCTAGTTTCCGAGCTAGCTCCTTCTCGCGTTTAAATATAACCAGCGGTACCTGAGGGAACCCGCAGCAAAATTCAGGGGGCCCATTGGCTGCAAGCTGGACCCGGGCTCCTCCTCTAGGTCCTGCCCCCTCACCGTCCGCTGCGCCCTGGCCCCTCCCCTCAGCGCCAGCCCCGGCCCAGCCTCATCTTGTAGCCTATGATACAGAGGACGGCAATATGAATGTGCAGGATGCTGAGATCTCGCTGGGCAGGGCCAGCTCCATGCAGCCCCCGCCCCCAAGCTCTAGCTCCGCCCCAAGGGCTAGCCCCACCCCTGGCCCAGCCCCACCTAAGGACAGTTGTTGCCTAAGATGCAGAGAAAGGCAAGGAGTTTGTGCAGGATGCTCATATCTCGCAGGGCCGGCTCTATGCAGCCCCGCCCCCAAGCTCTAGCCCTGCCCCAAGATCTAGCCCCACCCCTGGCCCAGCCCCACCTAAAGACAGTTGTAGCCTAAGATGCAGAGAAAGGCAAGGAGTTTGTGCAGGATGCTCAGACCTCCCAAGGCCGGCTCTATATAGCCCCGCCCTGTCCCCAAGCTCTAGCCCCGCCCCCGGCATGCCCCCTCAGTGCCAGCCCCTACCCAGCCCCGCTTTAAGACAGTTGTAGCCTATGATGCAGAAGAAGGCAAGGAGGGTGTGCAGGACTGAGACCTCGCAGGGCCCGCTCCATGCAGCCCCGCCCCCAAGCTCTAGCCCCGCCCCAAATGTAGCCCCGCCCCAACCTAGCCCCACCTTAAGGCAGTTGTAGCCTAAGATGCAGAAAAAGGGAAGGAGTTTGTGCAGGATGCTGAGACCTGGCGGGGCCAGCTCCGTGCAGCCCCGGCCACGCCCCAAAGCTCTAGCCCTGCCCCAGCCCCACCTTAAGACAGTTGTAGCCTATGATGCAGAGGAAGGCAATGAGGGTGTGCAGGATGCTGAGACCTCGCAGCGCCGGCTCCATGTAGCCCGTACTCTCTTCCAGGAAGTAGTAGACCATGTTCTCTTCCTCCTCGTCCTCCAGATCCTCCCCAGCCCCGGAGCCCATGCCGGATCCCAGGAAGTCCCCGGACCCTGAGCCTGCCAGGCCCTCGAGACCGGAGCCTTCCAGATCCTCTTCTCCTGGCGGAGAGTCAGACACCTGCGGGGACGGGACGGTCAGGGAAAGGGGAGCCGAGGGCCCCGGCCCCCCACCTCCCCAGTCCGCCACAATGGCCCGGGCCCTTGATCAGAGGGCCCTAGCTAGAGCAGAAGCCCCCAGGGCTTTATAAAGCCCCAGCCATTCCCCTTTTACACCAGAGGAAACAGGCCGGGAGGTGATTAGCCTAGGATCACGCAGAGCTGGGGGCAATATTTGAATTCAGGTCCTTTGACCCCAAAGTCAGGAGTCTTGCTCCTGGCCCATCTTGCCTTGTAGGCCCCAAGACCAGATCCCACTGTAGGGACCCTCAAATCCAGCTTCCCATACTCTATACCCAGTGGAAGAGACATGGATTCTGTTCTAAGGTACAGGTTAGAGTACCAAGGCACTTTGGTACCTGCTTTCTCCCGGGGATGAGGGGGCCCAGGAGGCTAATCCTGTTGGATGGACTTGAGGACCAAGTCACTCACACTCCCAAGGGACCCAGATATGCCCACAACCTGTCCCCCGGCCCCTGCATCTGCCCCATACCTTGTAGAAGAGCAGGATGAAGTTGATGGCAAAGGCCAGGAAGAGGGCGAGGAATCTCAGGGTATAGAAGTTTCTGGAGAGGTAGTTCTGGTAGGGACCAGGGAAGAAAGGGAAAGAGGGAGGGCCTGAACCCCTGGTCCAGCTGCAGGCCTGACACTGCTCCCTCCCTGCCACAGCCCAGGAGACAACAGAGAGCTGGGAGAGGGGGTCTTCCCAGAGCCAGGCGGCAGGGCCCTGGACTCCTTCCCCTTCTCCCTTACTCCATGGTCCCACACAGCCATCCCTCCCATTGTCCAGGCTGCTCCTTTTCCCTTCCTGCCTGGTCCCTCCCACTGTCCAGGCTGCTCCTTACCAGGAACTTGACCCTCTGCACCTCCAGTTCCTCCCAGAAGTCCGGGCCCTCAGATTTGGCATCCTCCTTCCGAGGCGGAGGTGGGGCAGCTGCCTTCTTGGGAGCCTCAGGTTCTGGCTCTTGGGAGCCTTCCTTTTCTCCGTTCTCAGCACTGGGGGAAGCGGAGAGGGAACATAGGGTTAGTTCCAGGGGAGCTGCAGGTCATTGGGGTCTCTCGGCTGCAGCCAGTAACCCCAAGGCCAGGGATTACTGGCATTATGGGGTTGAGAGCACGCTCACCCCAGTCTCCTCCTTCCCCAGGTGAGGGCCCTCAGGCCTGTGGAACGCCTGTTCCATGTCCCAGAGGCGGGCACACAATCCAAGCCTGGGATTTCTGACACTAAATTCAATGTTCTGCCCACTATGTCCCCCATTGGTCAGAGCCAGGGCTGGAGGGTGCCCTGAGGACAGAGGTCGGGGCTAGCCAAGGTCCTGGGTCAAGGGTCAAGCAAGACTACTCACTCAGCTTTCTCAGGCTCGGGTTCTGGCTCCGGTTCTGGTTCTGGTTCTGGCTCCGGTTCTGGTTCTAAGGCTTGTTCTTCTCCGTCCAGCTAAGGATAGGCAGAGGACTCAGAGAGCAGCATCCCCTCTCTGGACCCTTCCCGCCCCAGGGTTCTCCTTGGGTCTTGTTGCCTGTGAATGTTCCCCTCCCCTCCGCCCCCCCCATCCCCAGCTGTGGCTCCATCCCAGGCCCGCATTTCCTGGAGCACTCCCTCTCTCTCCCGTCAGTATCTCCATTCTATGAAGGAGCTGTCACTCTGGTTTCCCACATCCCTTCTTTTTTCTCTCCTTCTCTATTCTCTTTCCCTGCTTTTCTCATTCTCCATCCATCTGCTCTGCCCCTAGGCTTGGGCTTTTACGGCCCTTTCCTTACCCTTCCCTCCTCTCCCTCTCTGTCTCTCTCTGTCTCTCTCTATCTCTCTCTGTCTCTCTCTATCTCTCTCTGTCTCTCTCCCCCTCCCTCTCCTAGTTTCCCACTCACCCCTAGTTTCCTCCGGAAGATGGGGGAACCCTCAGGAGTGGGCGGCTCAACAGGTGTTGTGTCTCCCATGTCACCAAGGCCTCCGGGGACCTCCATCCGGAAGTGGCCTCCATCTGCCCCGGCTCCCTCTCCTCCGGCCGGCCCGGCCTCCCCCGCTCCGGCCTCAGCCTCAGCCTCCCTCTCGGCGGACTCCGCCCCCGCCTCCTCATCACCCTCCATGGCTCCGTCCCCAGTCCCGGCAGCCCCGGCGCCAGCCGCCTGTTCCCCATGGACCTCATCGCCTGTGGGGTCCGGCATCCCGGCCAACAGTCCCGTCACGGTCACTTTCTTGGCTCCCTCCACCAGCCCCCCACCAAACAGAGAGCCCCAGAGCAGGCCTAGGGCCCCCGGGTGGCGCCGACCACTCCGGAGCCCGTCCACGTGGCCCCGGCCCAGATGAGCCCGGCTCCGGCTCCCGCGGCCTCCCGCAGGGTCAGCTTGCGGAGCCTCCGCACCCTCCTGCGCAGGCTCCGGTAGGTCAGCTTCCGCAGGACCGAGGAGACGGCGCCGACCACGTGGCCGGAGATGCCCGTCGGGCCCCCCGCGCCGGCCCCTTCTCCGTCGGGCCCTGCCTCGCTGGGGTCTGGCCCCGACTCTGCCGCAGACTCCTCCTCATCTTCCTCGGGCTCTCCCTCGGGCTCGGAGATCTGGGCGGCGATCTGCATCTCAAAGATGGTGTCTTCACAGAAGCTCACAAACATCTCCATCTTCTCCGACTCCCCCCCTTCATTCACCACGTCAAAGATGAACTGGCGTTTGGACTCCTTCACCTGCACGGGGGGAGGCACCGGCACGGCGGGGAGTGAGCGGGGGGCAGCGAGGAAGGGGGCACGCCGGGAGGGACGCGGGGGAGAGTGGGGCCGGCTGGTTGTGCAGGGGGTTGGAGGGGAGCGGGAAGGGGGCAGGGGGCTGATGGCAGGGGAGGCACCCGCATGGCGAGGGGCGGGGGGCAGCGAGGAAGGGGGCATGCCGGGAGGGACGCGGGGGAGAGTGGGGCCGGCTGGTGCAGGAGGTTGGAGGGGAGGTTCTTCAGGGCCCACAGGGGAGCGGGAAGGGGGCAGGGGGCCTGATGGCAGGGGAGGCACCCGCATGGCGAGGGGCGGGGGGCAGCGAGGAAGGGGGCATGCCGGGAGGGACGCGGGGGAGAGTGGGGCCGGCTGGTGCAGGGGGTTGGAGGGGAGTGGGAAGGGGGCAGGGGGCCTGATGGCAGGGGAGGCACCTGCATGGCGAGGGGCGGGGGGCAGCGAGGAAGGGGCGCGCTGGGAGGGACGCGGGGGAGAGTGGGCCCGGCTGGTGCAGGGGGTTGGAGGGGAGTGGGAAGGGGGCAGGAGGCCCGAAGGCAGGGGAGGCGGGAGTCTTGGGGCAGGGCACAAGGGGCAGGGACGAGGGGTGACCGGGCGGGGCGGAAGGCCACCTGGGGCATCTCCCACTGCGCTTTGTTGGTCTCAGAGATTTCAAAGTAGATGCGCTCGATGCGCCGGGAGGCCCCCATGATCTCGATCCGGCCCAGGTAGGGCCGGAAGTACTCCAGGATGCTCTCGGCCAGCTCCAGGAAGTTCTTGAGGCGCGGGTCGTGGGGCACGTGCTCCGACAGGTTGGTCAGCAGCACGGCCACGTTGAAGCCGATGTCTCGGGCCGGCTCCTGGAAGCGGCTGGCAAATTCCTCCACGTTGATCATCTCGTTCTCATCCGCCTCCGAGCAGGACAGGAGGAACTGGATCTCCGGGCCAGTGAACTGCTTCTGGCTGTCCATGGCCTGCGGAGGGAGGGTCCCCGTGCTCGGTGAGCTGTGGACAGCTTCACCAGCTAAGTCCTCCCTAGGAGGCACTGAGTGCTCCCTAGTGCCTGAGCGTCCCTCCTCCCCAAGGCTGCTCCCCTAGAGATCCTTCCCGGGATGCCAGTCTCCTCCCTGAGGCAGTCCCGTGACCCTGGAAGCGTCCCTGTCCCTTAAGCCCAGGTCTCCAGGAAGGGCCCTCCTTCAGGGCTACTTCCTCTTCCCATTCCCGTACTGGCATCCCACGGCCCCCTAAGGTGTCCACTTTTCAGAAGCTCCATTTCCTGATACCAGACAACTCTCCTCCGATTTCTAAGTTTTGGCCTCCCGGACCCTTCAGGGAACCCCTTGGGGCCGCCCCACTCAGTGACTCCTTCCCCAGCAGTGCTCCAGACTTCCCCAAATTCCTGACTCCCTTCCTGGGCCTGGGAGTCCTCCAAGCACCCCGATGTTCCCCAGAACTCTAGCCATTCCCCAGGCTCCTCCCCGCAGCTGTCGGCTTCCCTGACATCTGAGCCCCCATCTAAGGACTCCCTTCTCTGGGTCTGGCTTTACCTCCCCCTCCCCCAGCATCCCTTTCACGGACTACCCGGAGTTCCATCATCCAGAGCTTTCTCCCCCAGGGAGTCTGCAGGTGACCCCCTCCCAATTCCAAGCCTCAGCTTCCCACCGAGAGACCTCCCACCCATCAATAGGAGCTTCTAGGGTTTTGCCCGTTTCCTTGCCCCCCAGAATAATCGCTGGCCAATGTTTCCCGTGGCTTATCGGCTCAGGTTCCTGCTAAGAACCCCTCCTGAGGAGCTTCCCGGGGAGCCTGGCCACCAGTAACCCCCCTCCACTGCCCTGCATGGCCTCAGGCTCCCAGAAGGACGGGCCCCCCCCATGGAGCCCCCGACACCCATCCAAGGCCTCCTCGTAGGCCTCGCGTCTCCTGTGGCTGCGGGGACGTGGTCCTAGGGCCGCACCTTCTGGAAATCCTTCTTGGAGATGAGTCCGCGGGGGTCGGTGACGTAGTCCTGGAAAGCCTCGGATCCCACGATGTCCTTCAGCTTTAGGAACATGTCGAAGAACTTGAGGATCATCTCCACGTTGGAGGAGGACTCCACCAGCATGTCCACCATCTGCCTGGCGATTGTGCCGTTGACCACGTTACCTGGCGGAGGGGGCGGGGAGGAAGGGGAGGAGCGTCAGCGGTGAGGAGCACCATAGCGCTGTCTGGGGCTGGGGGAGCCCTCAGTTCAGCACCCGCATCGTACAGAAAGGGAGAACTGATGCCCACAGTTAATAAGGTAACTAAGGAGAGGGGCAGGATTCGAACTCAGGACCTCAGACTCCAAGCCCGTCCCCTTTTCTATTCATCCTCCACTGCCTGTGGGATCAGGGGGAAGGCCCCTCTGCCGGCTGGAGCCTTCCCTTATGAGGGGACAAGTCAGGGTCCCACGTCTGTCGGGCTCCAGCCGGGATGAGGTTTCCTCTGCTCCTGGGATTTCTCCTGGGGAGAACGGGGTGGTTTGGGGGGCGAGGACCTCGTGGGGGAGTTCTCTGTGAAGGGGAAGGACCTCAGACAAAGCCTCTGAAGACAGGGGAGTCCCAGGGGAGTGTCCTTAGGAGGTATCCAGGAGGAACCTTCATAGGGGGGTCCCTGGGAGTGTTTGGGGAGGGGGCCTTTGAAGATGAAGCTCGAGAAGAGTTTCTGGGGTGGGAGGGAAAGCCCCCGAGCAGGGTTTTGGGAAGAAATCGATGTTATATTATAGAGGGTCATCTTTGTGAGAAAGGGGAGCCTCTGAGGATGGCGGGATTCCCACGAGGGGACCCTGGGAAATGTCCCCACAGCCTAACAAGTGCTTTGAGAGCGGGGACTTTCATCTTTACATCTCCAGTGCCTACCAGATACACTGCCCGGCATACAGAAAGAGCTTAATAAATGCTTATCCAAATTAGGTGAACAAACATTCAGTAAGTGCCTACAATGTGCCAGACACTGTGCTAAGCTGCTTGACTCATTATGATGGGGGAGAGGGGAATGAAAGGCTCCCTTGTCTCTAGTGAAGGCAGGGGGGGTTTTGGTCTGGGTTTGGGGGAAGGCCCCGGCAGGGTTTCAGGCTGCCTGGGAGGGGCGTGCTCCCTCTGAGCGAGGGATACCTTCAGGCTTACCTTCCAGCAGAGAAAGCAACATGACCACCATGTCTTTCTGCAGATCCAGGAGCTCCTTCAGCAGCTCAATCTGGCTGGAGTCCTAGGAGAAGCCCCAGCCCCACACGGCCAAGCCGGTCACACACCCAGAGCCCCCCTCTCTGAGCTAGATCAGCACCTCGGGCACGGGGCCCCCCCAGCCTCCTGGTCCCCGGGTTCCTAGTACGTGACCGGGCCCTAATCTGACCATGCAGGATTTAGCCACGGGCTGCCCCAGAGAGAGAAAGGGGAGGGGAGAGAAAGAGGGACAGAGAGACAGAGACAGGGACAGAGAGACAGAGACAGGGACAGAGACACAAGGGAGAGAGACAGACAGGCAGAGACACAAAGGGAGAGAGACAGAGACAGGCAGAGACACAAAGGGAGAGACAGAGATAGGCAGAGACACAAAGGGAGAGACAGAGACAGGCAGAGACACAAAGGGAGAGACAGAGACAGGCAGAGACACAAAGGGAGAAACAGAGACAGGCAGAGACACAAAGAGAGACAGAGACAGGCAGAGACACAAAGGGAGAGACAGAGATAGGCAGAGACACAAAGAGAGACAGAAAAGAGATACAGAGAGAGAAGTACGATAGAGACAGAGACAGAAAGACAGCAGTGAGAAAATTACAGACGTGGGGAGAGATGTAGAGAAGCAGAGAAACACAGAAGGACCTAGAACAATGAGAAAGATGGGGAGACAGCCGTAGAAAGGAGAGCTGGGTTCTGGGGGAGGCGGAGGCAGAGGGGCAGAGAGCCCCATCATGAGGCCGGAAGATGCCCCACAGAGCAGTCCCAGCACGGGGCGGCTGCAGGGAGCGGCTTCCACAGCTGCTCTGGGCCCTGGAGGGGCTCCCATCTGCCACAGGTGGAGAGAGAGCAGAAGAAACCTTCCAGCCCCAGCCCCTCCCCCCTCCAGGAGCCCAGAGCAGGGAGCCTGAGGGGGCCGGGTGGGTGGGAACAGGGCCAAAGGAAACCAGGATGGGGGGGTTGTGGGGGGACCGTCTGGGAAGCCAAGTAGGGGGTGTGCAGGGACCCAGTGCGGAGGGAGATAGGGATGGGAAACCCAAGTCAAAAAGCAGGAGTCCGGAGAGGGGAAAGATCTGGGCAGCTGAGACCGCTGGGAACGAACCGGAGAACGTTCGGAAAGGAGGGCAGGGGCCCAGAGTGGTGGGGGGTCCCTAGGGAGGGGGCGGCTAAGAAAGGGAGAAGGCGGCTCCGGGAGCTCATCGGGAGGGAAAGGAGACCCCACCTGAGCCAGCTTCATCATCATGTGGGCAAAAACATGGAGGAAGCCGACCACGGCGTCCCACAGGCGGCTGTGGGCCAGGCTCTGCTGGTTTCCTGTGCACGGGCCCTGTGGGAGGACGCGGAGGGGCTCAGCATTCGGTCCCCCCACCCCACCCCCACTCTCTGTCCGTCATAAACCGAAGCCCCAGGACTCAGGACCGCACAACTGCCTCTCCTCTGGCTGATGGAGGAGGAAAAGATCCCGACCAAGGGCTCCCAGACACCGGCTGCCACCAGGATGCTTTTGCCCCATCCCGGAGTCACCATGATGTGGTAAACGTTCCTTAGCTGTGTCCCACTGTCAGGACTGGGTCAGGGGAGGCAAATGGGCCCAGCGCCTCAGAGCCACGTCCCTGTCCCCGCTTCCTTCCCCCCACGGAATCCCTGCCGTGGTGACCCTGCCCATCCCTCTGGGACCGTGGCTGACTCACTGCACTTAGGCCCTGCGCCTCTTAGAATGTGAGCCCCCCGAGGACGGGGGTTATAATCTTTCCCCATCGTTCACCAAACAAATCCCATTCGATTCCACAAACATTTATGAGACCAGGCTCTGTGCTAGGGGCCAAGCCGGGGAGACCCGTCCTAAGCAGACCCTTTTGTGAGGGTCCCAGGGGAGGGATGCTGCCCTACTGTGCGGGGGCCTGCCCTTCCCTGCCCCCTCCTTGCCACTCATCAAACGTGGGGCTAAATCAGATGATTTCTAAGGTCCCTTTTCGCCAAGTGGCACATGGTAAGTATTGAATAAATACGTATTTTCTTCCTTCACAAATGACCGTTAGATTAGATCAGCTCCTAGGAGGCAGTTGGGGTCTAATGGAAAGAGATTTTTTATAGAAATCTGGACGTGTTGGTTCAAGTCTGGATTCTGTGCGACCTTGGACAAATTTCTTCTCATTCTGTGCCTCAGTTTACCCCTCTGTACAATGAAGTGGCTGGACTTCAGGAGGCCTTTTAGCTCCCATGGGGAGGAGGGGACCTGTAACCAGCACCCGGAAGGCCACGGATGGGACAAGGTGACTACCTGGATGTACTCGGTGAGGCTGTTGAAGACCTGCTTGGCCACGGCCATGGCTTTGGAGAAGTTTCTCTTCCCTTGCTCGTCGATCACGTCCTTCCCCGAGTAGTACCAGTAGAAGTCACTGATGGACTCCTGAGGGCGGCAGCTGGTGAGGGGAGACGGCCT
The DNA here is from genome assembly GCF_016432865.1 of Antechinus flavipes. Taxonomy (NCBI): domain Eukaryota; kingdom Metazoa; phylum Chordata; class Mammalia; order Dasyuromorphia; family Dasyuridae; genus Antechinus; species Antechinus flavipes. The sequence continues at coordinate 613,273,169 of NC_067400.1, forward strand.
GGAGCCCCGGCGGCCCCCCCCCAATCCCCCCAGCCCGGGATGCCCACCTGCAGCCTCAGCAGATAATCCACTGTGCAGATGATGATGTTGATGGTGGTCGTGTTCCCCGTCTGCGTGCGGAGGTAGTTCTGAAAGTCTGGGGGGACAGAGCGCGGGCTCGCGTTTCTGCTGGTTTGAATCTCCGTCCCAGCCCAGCCAGTCACCAAATCTACTTCCATCTGTCCCCAGCAGCGACGCCCCCCTAATTCAGGCCTTCGCTGAATTTGAGTCCTCCTAAGGGGGCTCTGGCCCCCGGCCTCGTCCTGGCCCAGCCTGCCCACACAGGTCTCCGGCCCTTTGCCGGGGCCTCCCCAACTGCTCTGGACACAAGCGGCGCCCACTCAGCCGGGCACCGCTGCCCCCTCCCCCAGGCAGATCGCAGGCTTCCGGGGACAGCGCTGGGACAGCGTGAGGGCGCCGGGAGTAGGAACGGGCCCGAGTGAGTTCTTATTCTCCGACCTGTGTGCCTAGCATACAGTAGGTGCTTAATCAGTGCTTGTGGAATCAAATTCAACATCGGCCCATTTATTGGGAAGGGGGCATTATTGCGACAGATTGGGCGGCGGGAAATGGCTTATGGACGGCCACATCATTAGTAAGTCCTGGAGCTGTGGCTCTTGGGTCATAGACTCATAGAATGTCGAGGACTCGAGGGGCTCCAGACGGGAGAAACCTGAGCCCTAAAGTTTGTAAAACGGCCCTGCCAGGTCAATGACCCCAGCCATCAGTGGGATTGGGACTTGGATCCAGGTTTTCTGACTGTCAGGCCCAGAGCTTCTTCCCCTGCTGCATCATGCAGGCCTGGGCTGTCCAGCTCAAGTCTTCCACGTCCCACCTCGATGTGAGCACCTTCCTTGCTCTCCTGTCCTTCCTCCCCTTCCCTCCTCCCTCTCCCTCCTCTTTCCTCCCCTTCCCTCGTCCCTCTCCCTCCTTTTTCCTCCTCCCTCTTCTCTCCTTCCTCTTTTCTCTCTCCCTCCTCTTCCTCCTCTCACATACGAACCATTGTTATGGCCTTCACACAGCAGCTGGAGAAAGCGGAAGAGATCCTGGGTGAACTCGTCGTCGGCCATTACTTTTTCCCCTGGGACAGAGAGGGAGGGTCAGCCTGCTGGGGGGCGAGGACCCCCGGAGAACAGGCATGCAGAAGGTCCATGCACACAGCACAAGGGGAAAGGGAGAAGAGGGGTGAGGAAGGGACGGGGGAGGGGCTGACCGCCACTCATGTCTGGGTAGTCCTGCTGTAACTTCTGTGGGACATCCCAGAGCTATGACTTCAGGGACTGTGACCTCATGGAGACAGTGACATCAGAGTCTGTGACCTCATAGGGCTGTGACATCACACAATAACTTCAGGGTCTGTGACATCATAGTGTGGGTGATGTCAAGGATTGTGACATCACGTAACCATAAGAACTTCTATGACATCATAAGGAAGGCGATTTCAAGGGTTGTGATCTCACATAAACATAATGGCCCAGGGTCTATGACATCATGGGAGGTGATTCCAAGGGTTGTGACATCACATGACCATGACAACTATGACATCATGGGAGGTGATTCCAAAGGTTGTGACATCACATGACCATGACAACTATGACATCATGGGAGGTGATTCCAAAGATTGTGACATCACATGACCATGACAACTATGACATCATGGGAGGTGATTCCAAGGGTTGTAACCTCCCATGACCATAATGACCTCAGGGTCCAGGATATCAAAGTGAGGCTACCAGTGCCTATGATGTCACAGGGCCAGGGTGGTTGGTGGAGGGGACCCAGAGAACGAGGTCTCAGGGCTTCTGGGAGGGGCGAGCCGAAGGGGAGGCTGTTAGGGGTTATGGGAGGGGGGCAGATGGAGCCCAGGATGTGACCGGCTGGGCTGAGCAGAGGGAGGGGACGGGAGGTAACCATGGGCTGAGGAATCTGCCAGCATGGCGGCCACGGGGACCGCGAGGGCACCCGACTGTGGAGGGGATGTGGGGAGCAGGTGTAGAAGGGACCACCCAGAGGGGACAGGCCAGGCCGGGGGGAGAACCGCGTGCCTGGGCTGAAAGGGCCTCAGTCAGGGGGCCTGCAGCTCGGGGTCTGGGGAGGGGCATCCCTGCCTGTCCTGGGCCAGCTGATCCAGAGACCCTGCAGTAAGCAAAGACCCTCTCAGTCCCCTCCCTCCCCCCCCCCCCGTCCGAACTCCTGCCCCGCCCTCCCCTCCCTGCCGCTGTCCCGCGGCCCCCGGTCTCTGAGGCTGTCCCTGGCCCGGCCCGGGGTAGGCAGAAGGAGGAGGGAGGGTTAGCAGAGCAGGGGGCACACAGGGCCGTGGGCAGGGGAATTACCGTTCTGGCGATTGATGACTGAGGCAGCCGGACAGGATGGGAGGAGGGAAGAATGGGGAGAGAGGGAAAGGAGAGATGTGGAGAGAAAAGACACAGAAAGAGACGGACGTGGAGACGGACAGAGTGACAGAAACAGGGAAGGGGAGAAATGGAGGGAGACACGAGGAGAGACACTCACAGAGATGAGAGATGTGGACAGAGAGAGAGAGACGTGGAGACCAGACAGGGAGAGGGGGCGGGAGGGAGACCAGAGAATGGAGGGAGAAAGTTGTGGAAAGAGTCCAGAGGAGAGCGGGGGGAGGGGAGATGGGGACCAGGAGACGGACAGGAACAGGAGGAGAGATTGGTGCAGATGAAGAGGCCATGAGGGGTCAGGGCAGGGAGGGAGGTGAGTACCACACATCACAACACAGCAAAGAGGAGACTTGATTAACTTGGATTAGGGGCATTCATGGGAGTGGGGAAACAGCAACCCAGATGGGGGAAGGGGAGGAGGGAGAGTCCCGGGGGGAGGAGGGAGAGTCCCAGGGGGAGGGGAACCCTTGAAGAAGGGGGAACAGAGCCTAGGGATAAGGGGAGCCCAGAGGAGTGAGAGCCCAAGGGGAGAGGGAAAAGTTCCCTGGGATGAAGTGGGGGTCCTTGTAATTAGAAGGTCTCAGGATGGGGAGAAAGGTATTAAGGGGAAGGGAGGTTACTTGGGGAAAGGGAAGCTCCAGGATTAGGGATAGGAAGGGGAGACCCAAGGGAGAAGGGGACCCAAGGATAGGGATGGGAAGGGGGCTCACCAGTCCCTTCCTCGGTCACCATTCCAAGCCCCTCTGCCTTGTTCTGCCTCTCAAAGGCATTCAGATCAAGAACACTAGTGAGAGGGAGGTGTAGAGAAGGGAACAGGGCAGGAGGGCATATGTGAGGCCCTGGAGACTCTAGGAGTCCTAAATCTATCTTTCTTCTTTCTTCCTTCCTTTTTCTCTCTCCTCTCCTCTTCTCTCTCTTTCTGTTTTCTTTCCTTTCTTTCTTTCTTTCTCTGTTTTCTTTCCTTTCCTTCCTTCCTTTCTTTCCTTTCTCTCTCTCTGCTTCCCTCCCTCCCTTTCTTCTCTTTTTCTTTCTCTGTGTCTGTGTTTGTCTCTATGACTTTCTCCATTTCTCCATCCCTCTGTCAGTCCAGCCTGTCACCCTGCACCGCACAGGACAGACCTGCACGTCTGCATCAGGGCCTGGATGCTCTGGAAGAAGCCAACATCCTTTTTGTCCTTCAGATAGTCCAGCATCTTCTGCGGGAGACAGAAGTGGGAGGGAGGGCCTCAAGCGGACAGTTGGGATCTGCCCCACTCCAGACCCACAGAGGGTCACGGCATGGGCAGGTCCTCCTGAGGGCATCGGGTCCAACCCATCCCCTCTGCAAGATCCGTGATGGGCAGGCGTCCAGCTCTCGCCAGAGGACCCCGAGGGGGGTGACCTGCCATGTGCCCGTCCCCGGCCTCCCCATACCTGCTGCACCTCCATGTTGCCACCGTTGAGGATGGAGATGCCCAACTTCAGGGTGGATGAAACCATGACTCCCGGCTCCCCTACCAGAGGACAGCACCCACTCAGTGCCCTGGCCTGGGCTGGTCTCCACCCACAGCTCCTCATGGGGCAGGGGAGATCAGTGTCCAAGATCCCGGCAGACACAAGTCTGAGAGGGGCCAGAATGAATGGGGGTGTGTGTGTGAGAAACTGAAGGTGCAAGGAAGAAGGAAAATAAAGAAGCATTTTCAAAGCACTTATTAGGCACTGGGCTAAGCATTTTACAGATATTATTTAATTTTCAAAACAAACCTGTGAGATAGGTACTATTATTATCCGCCTCTTACAATTGAGGAAACTGAGGCAGACAGAGGTTAATGACTTACCCAGGATCACACAGCTGTCTGAATCTGGATTTGAACTCAGGGCTTTCTGACTCCAGCAAGCTTTCTACTCTTACCATTTTTGCCTTGGGATCTCCAGTGACTGCCAGAGGGCCTGGGTGCTTAGAAAATGCTTGTTGGTTACTTGGTTATTGATCGATGAGGGCCGAGGTGAGTGTGGGAGAGCTCAGGGCACCAGGGTGTGAGGGAGAGGAGATCAGTGTAAGAGGAGTGTGCTATGGCATGGGAGAGCAGGGCTGCGCAGACCTTTGCAGGCACTAATCATTTGTAGCACCATCTCAGCAGCGCCTCGGTTGTGTAGCCTTGACTGCTGGTAGAGCAGTTTCTGCTTTTCCATCTCCTTCTCCTGGAGAGATGGGAAGGGGAGGATGGATGCAAGGGTTAGCATCCCCTCCCCTAGGAGTCCTCCTCCCTGGACAGTCTCCTCCACCCTGACTCCTCCATACCTCAAATGAAACTTCAACCTCCTCCTCAGTAGGTTCTGAAGGCTCCTCTTCCTCCTCCAAGTGGCAGCTCTGGATGGGGCAAGAGTCAGTGGTGAGAAGGTAGAAATTCAGCATCTTCAGGCCCTGGCAAGGGGGCAAAGGTCCCCCCCTCCCCTTGCTAAGGCAACAGCAGACTGTAAGTAGAGTGCTACCCCAGAGACAAAGAAGGGTCTGATAGATGAGTTGGGGAGGGAATATCCCTCCCTCCTTGCAGGCTTACCTTGGCCATGATGTCAGCATATGCCATGTATAAATAGTCCTCATCTAGTTTGCTGGAAAGGGATTAGAGAGATAGTTAGGGCATAAGCGAAGTTGTTTCAAAGGAATGGGAAATCTCCTTACGGCAATGGAGTAGATCTCCCAGGCTATTGAGGAAAATCTTCAGGGGATATTAAGAGAAGCCTCCCCAGTGTATGGGAAAAGCTGTACAAAGGGTATTTGTAGACAAAGTATCTGGGATGGGTGGGTAACATGAATACAAAGAAGGAAAAATCTATACAAGAAAATACTTAATGGTATAGAGAATATATACTATAATTTTAGTATATTGTATAATAAACTATGATATAATTTTGGTATAGTGAAGGACAATTGGGGGGTAGAAAAGGCCTCATGTAAGAAGTGGGTGTCATCATATGGGTGAAGCCTAAAAGGAAGAGAATAGGATTCTAATAGGTGGTTGGGAAAGAGAGTATATTCCAGGCATAGGGCACAACCCTGGGCAAAGGCCTAGAGATGGGAGATGGAGTATAGTATATAGAGACTAGGCAAGTGGGCATCTTTGATTGCAACATAAAATAAAGGGGAACAATGTTCAATAAACCTGGGGAAGGGATTTTGGAAGAGATTACCTGGAGCATGAGGAGAGGAAAGGGGCAAGGGGAGATTGGTGCTTGGCGTAGTATTTGACATAAACTAGGGTATGACGAAAAGTGTATTCTCACAGTATTGGAGATGTCTCTGGGGCATGGGATAAATTTCTGGGCTCTGGGAAAAAGAAGGGCAACAGGGATGGCTCCTTATGCCTCACCTCTTCTCTGTCAGGGCTGTCCGGCTAAAGTGTAATACCAGTTGGTGAAGAGGGTCTGGCTTCTTCTCTTCCTGTTCTTCTTCCTCTTCTTCTTCCTCCCCAGCTTTCTTTAAGGTGACAGCAAGAATGAGGCACATTGAGAGTGGAATATCATGTTCCTCACTGATGTCCTCCCCTCCCAACTTCTTAATGCCCTCTTCCCTAGCACTGGCACAATGGTTCCCCCTGTCCATGGAGCGCCTTCTTACAGAAAGGTCGTCAATCATGCGATCCTCAAAACTGTGCTCTTCTGTTAGGATCCATGATGCTTTGTAGGACTCCAAGAACATATTGCTTGCCCGATGCCTGTGGGACAAGGTTGAAGGTGAGAATGGATGAGTGGATTCCAAGAGAAGTTCCTACCTTCCTATTTCCAACCTTTTTGTACTTGACACTCCATGTCATTTTCTCTTGAAACACTCCAGATATGTCAATTTCTCTCTAATCCCTCCAGCCATGTTAATTTTTCTTGAATCATTCTAGCCATGTCAATTTCTCTTCAAACACTCCAGCCATGTCAATTTCTTTCTAAGCCCTCCACCTATGTCAACTTTTCTTGAATCATTCTAGCCATGTCAATTTCTCTCGAAACACTCCAACCATGTCAATTTCTCTTTAATCCCTCCAGCCATGTCATTTTTTCTTGAAACATTCCAACCATGTCAGTTTTTCTTGAATCCCTCCAGCCATGTCAATTTCTCTCTAATCTCTCCAGCCATGTCAATTTCTCTTGAAACACTCCAGCCATGTCAATTTCTCTTTAATCCCTCCAGCCATGTCAATTTTTCTTAAAACATTCCAACCATGTCAGTTTTTCTTGAATCCCTCCAGCCATGTCAATTTCTCTCTAATCTCTCCAGCCATGTCAATTTCTCTTGAAACACTCCAACCATGTCTATTTTTCTTGAGTCCCTCCAGCCATGTCAATTTCTTAATCCCTCAGCCATGTCAAATTTTCTTGACTCACTCAAGTTATATCAATTTCTCTCAGTCCAGCTGTCAGTGTTCAGTTACCTCCACTGCCTCTCCACCCAACATTGTTTTGATAGCTTTTACTCTGTCCCCTACCTTTGTCTTGGAATTCTGATCTTAGTTCTACCTCCTGAATTTTCCTGTCCCTTTATCCTTCTCATTTCCTGACCCTACCTCCCTGCTGAATTCTGAATCAAGTAGTTCTGGTAGGAATTCAAAGTTAATGTAGGATCTATTTGGGATTAGGAAAAAGCCCGTTCTTGTCTATGCCCTTTCCCCAAGATCCCAATCCCCCTTTTCTACTTGGGATCCTCCAACTTGCCCTCACCATCCTTCTCCCCCCAGGCTTCCTTACCGAGGCAAGTTGTACAAGGGTGTCATGCGAAAACAAGCCACAACTGCCCGACGACGCTGTTTTGAAAGCAGCTTGTGCCACACAGCTTTCTTGGACTTGTAGGGATGTTCTGTCTGTGGAAGAACAAGGTAGGGATCAGGGAACTAACACTCCCAAACTCACTATCTCCTCGGAACCCATGGGGCTGTGGAGAGAACATTGCACTAAGAATCAGGAGAGCTAAGTTTCAAACCAGTAATCAGCTGGGTGATCTTGGGCCTATTAATTAACTCTTTCTAGGCTTCAGTTTCCTCACCTCACCTACAAACTCAGAGGGTCCCTGCCAGGTCTATTATCCTATGAAATCCATGCACTCTTATCACTTTTAGGTCTTCTTTTATCCAGGCCTGGGGCCTTTGGCCTTTGGTTCTTCCTCCTTTGAGGCCTAAGCCCTTTCTCAGAAAAGATCTGCCCCTTCAGAGCTCCTTCCTACCTGCTCCAGGTGGTAAAGCACTGCTGATACTTCCTGTACTCGGCGAACAATCTTCTCAGGGGCATCAGCATCCTCAGCCCGGCCAGGCAGCCCCCGGTACAGGGCCATCTGCCAGCGCAGTGATGGGGAGCCCTCACTCTGGAAAAAAAAGGGATGGGAGTTTTATGGAAAGTGTTTCTAAGGAATGAGTCTTAGAGCTAGCCTGACATGTTCTCTCCATTCAGCCTATCCCCTAAAACTTCCTCCCCACCACCTCCAGTTCCAGGACTGGGTTGATTGATACCTTTCCCTGAAGATGAAGGTTATTCTGCAGAAATTCCCGAACTTCTTCATCTGTGTCTTTCTGGGGACAAACACGTTTGGAGGGAGGCAAAGTCAAGTTGAATTCCCCCTATTGTTCTCACAAGGACAAGGATCTAGGGAGATATTTATGAGACTGGCAAGAGTCAGAGAATGGCTGGGAGAAGGGTCAGTGAATGGCCTAGGAGTCACAGTGTGTTCAGAGGGATCAGAGAATAATTAGAGAAGAAATCAGCCAGATAATAGAGACATCATTAAATGGTCAGAGAGGGTCATATATTGATCAGAAGGTCAGTGAATGGCCAGAAGGGTCATGTACTGGCTAGGAACATCAGATAATTGTTGGAGATGGGTGAAATATATGTCAGGTCAGTGAATGGGCAGAGGAGTGAGAGATGTGTTAGATACTGGCCGAATGGGTCAGGAAATGGACAAAGAGAGGCCAGAGAATGGCCATAGAGGTCAGCAATTGGTAAGAAATTGGTCCAAGAAGTCATTGAATGACTAGATAGGTCGGTCAGTGACTAGAGCAATCAGGAAATGGTCAAAGCATCAGAGGGGTCAGAAATAGGTTACACATTAGCCAGCGGTTATTGTATGAACAGAGAAGTTACTAAAATGTCAGAAGATAAGTGAATGGTCACGTGGTGCATGATGGGTCAGATACTGGCCAGAGAGAACAAGGAATGGATGATAGGTCAGAGGGGATATTGAATGGCTGGAGGAATCTGAGAAAGGTCAGACACTGATCACAGAGGTCAATAAAAGAGTCAATGAATTATTGAGAAAAAGAGAAAGTTCAGAGAAAGCGGGGTGGTACCAGGGCATAACGAGTCTTGGCCAGCGCGATGAGGTCCTGGTCGGTGGGTGCACACATGTTCAACCCAATGGGCAGCATCTTCTTGAGGGTAGCCACTATCAGAGAGGTCTGGACGGAATATCGGTCCCCTCGCCGTTTCTTCTTTGTTCTCTCCTGATCGGAGCCTCCTGACTGCAGGCCGCACATGTCTCAGAGCCCAGAGACCCCCGATCTCCCTCCAAAATCCCCATCAGGTAACCCATCTCCCCAATCCTCCCAAACCCTTGGCTCCCCTGGGTTCAGTTTCCCCTAAAGAGGTCATTCCCTTCACCTCCCAGATCCCAGAAAGATCAAGCTGTCCAGTTGAGGCTTCCCTGACCATAGCCCCCAAGAATGACTCAAGTGCAGGGACGTGGAAGAGACAATGGTGACACGTACAGAAGACATGCAGACCGAGGGGAGAAAGACCAACATGGGAATATGGAGAAACAGACACAAAAAGAACGGGACAGAGAGAGAAACATCGAAGGAACAGAAGAGACCGATGCACAAGATATGGACTTCTGGACTTGTTCGAGATCACACATGACGATACCAGCGCTGACATGGAGCCCTGGGCTCCCAGCATCGACCCCCATGCCTGCCCTTCTGTGGGGCAGCATGCACATGCCCCCCTCCCTTCCACTTCCAACCCAACAGCCACTCCTCCCCAACCCAAGATGCTTTAGAGTAGCAAAGAGAAATTTTTTTTTTACAAAGTAAAAAAAAAAAGGTAGAATAGCAAGAAGCTAGAGAGCTGGGAAGGAGGAGTAGGGAATAGGGCTTTCGGTGATTGTGGCAGTGATGGCAATAAGGAAGCTGTGAAGGATAAAGGGGGAAAAATAAAGTGGAAATGTAAAATGGAGAACAGGTTCCAGTGGAAGGACCAGGGGAGATAAAGGAGGCTGGGAGAGGGAAAGTTGGGACTGGGGGATCAGCAGCTAGAGGATAAAGGGATCGGAGGTCAAGAAGACTCGGAGGCTGTGTAACAAGAAAACTGTTCGGTTCTGCACACATATATTGTATCTAGGATATACTGTAACCTATTCAACATGTAAAGGACTCTTGCCATCTAGGGGAGGGAGTGGAGGAAGGGAGGGAAAAAATCGGAACAGAAGTGAATGCAAGGGATAATGCTGTAAAAAATTCCCCTGGCATGGGTTCTGTCAATAAAAAGTTATTTTAAAAAAATGAAAAAAAAAAAAAAAAAAGAAGACTCGGAGGGGGGAGCGGTGTTGGCTAAAGGAGAGGGAAGAAGTTGGGGGCTGGGGGGGCTGGGGAAGAGTAAGGCTAGGAGATGAAAAGTGTCGGGACCAGGAAAATCAGGGAAGGTGGGAATCTAGGGGACAGGGAGATAACAGGAACAGAGGGGATTGGGGCTGGGGGATTCAGCCATCCAGCCATGCTTTGAGACCCCTAGGGCGGGGGAGTGCTGACCTGTCCATCTCCCGCCTGCTCCATCCGGGCAGAGACAGAGACAGAGATATGGTTATCCCCTGGAATTCCCAAATCAATCCCCTGCCCAGGCCCCTTCCTTAGAGTAGCAGACTGGGGTTGGGAAGGGACAAAAGCCTTTTGCTGAGAGCCTGAAAACCTAAGTTCTAGGGTCACTTCTGCACATCAGAAGAAATGTCCCTTCTCTCTGACCCTCTATAGAAATGAGGCGAGGGAATGGATTCAGTGGTTATTCAATGGCTCTGATATCCTATATCCTAAAGTCCCTCCCAGATCAGCCTACATTCATTTTATTGTTCTTATTTTTTCTTTTTGGCTTACATTCTCAAGCCCTTGCCAGCCCTAACTTCCCTTCCCCTTGGGTCTTTCGATATTCTGTGACTTTTTACCTTCCACTTCCCTAGGGGCCCTGTTAGATGGCCATCCACACAATCCAACTACGGGATGTTTCAAGTCCATCCACAATAGCCCTCCTGGTCACATGATAGATTCAACTATCTCCTCTGTGCTGGTAATTCCTGGATCTCTTATTCAGCCCTCATCTCTCTTGAACTATCTAGTCTTGAATCATCAAAGACCTATCTGACATCTGGAAGTAGATGCCCCAGAGGAATCTTAGATTCAACATGTCTGAAACCCAGCCCTTTTACTCTGAGTTCCTCACCCTCCCTGAGATCTGAACGGCATCCTTGGCTCCTCCCTCGATGTATCCAATACATTGTCGGAGCTTGTCATTCCTCTCTTCACATCTCTTGTATATCATCCTTCTTCTTCACTAGCACAACCACAGCCTTCGTTTGGAGCCCAGTCCAGACGACTGCGATCACCTCCTGAACGATATTCCTGCTCCAGGTCTCTCCCTATCCAATCCATCCTTCACTCAGCGGCCAAAGCGCTTTTCCTAAAGCCTGAGTGACCATGTCAGGCCCTCCAATGATCAGAGAAGATCCAATGGCTTCCTTTAGCCTCCAGGATCGGGCAGAAAAGCTTTTCACAGCTTGGCTCCTTCATCCCTTCCTCTTCCAACTAAACCCTTCACACACTCTATAATCTAGCTCCTTGCTGATTGTCATATGAGACTCCATCTCCTACCTTGTGCATTTGTAATGACTATCTACCACGTCTGAAATAATGTCTGTCCTTGTTTTTCAGTTTCTTTGACTTTATTCAAGATCTCACCTTCCTTAGGAAGCCTTTCTAGCCTCCCTTGCTGCTATTGTCTTCCCTGATTTTATGCTGTTTATATCTTGTTTAGGTGGTCTACCCTATTTAACTGTGAGCTCCTTGAGGTCCGAGACCTTGTTTTTGTCTTAATACAGTGTCCGGCACATGGTAAGTGCTTAATAAGCGCCTACGAATCAATCTTGTGGTATTCCTAGCACTTAGCACAGGCCTAGGCACATAGGAGGTACTTAATAAATCCCTGACTGGGAATAGGGAGAATTGGGACAAGAGAAGGCCATGGGAAAAAAGCTGAGGAGAAATGGAAGGACTGGAAGGAAGATGGTGAGGAGGAAGGTCTGGGCTGGAAGGGAGACTGGGAGGGGCAGGAAGAGGAGACCCCCCAGACCCCTTCCCTTTTGCCTCTTGCTCACCTTGGCCATCTTGCTCTTGCTATCTGCCGTCAGGAAGGACATGTTGTTGATTTCGTTCTGTACCACGAAATTCTGTTCCTCTCTCTTGAAGTTCTGAGGGTGGGGGAGAAAATGGACATAGTGATGGAGGGTCTTCCTATTTCAGAATGGCGGAACTTGAAGGGGACTTAGAACTCTAAACAGAGTATTCGAGTTGGGAAGTATTAGGGGTCAGCTAAGGATATTTTTTCAAGACTGAGGACCCAAGAAGGGAACAGATTTCATTAAGGTCACCCTGAGTCAGTGACAGAGCCAAAACTAGAACCCAGGACCCCTGACTCTGGGTCGGGGGCCCTCGCCACACCACAGTTGCTCCCTCTCTGGGAGTTTCACAGCGGTGTCAAGGGATGGAGCTGGGGGAAGGAAGGCCAAGGATCAGGTGCTTACATGAGACTTGGACCAATAGATGAAGATTTCTGCTATCATCCTGAAGAGCTCTTCTGCATCAGGGTTGGGTTCTGTTAGCCAGTGGGCTCTGCGGGAGGGTGGCGAGTCAGAAAATTAGAGGGGAGAGAGGGAGGGGGAGGGGCTTGGACAGAGCTGGTTGATTTTATAGATGGGGAAACTGAGGCCCAGAGTGAGACCGTAGTGGTCAGATGGACACCTCATTTTAAGACATTTGTTGGGAAGGGGGAGGAAGGGAGAAGAATCATACCAAGGTGGCCCCCGGCTAACTCCCTCCCTTCTTTACAGACCATGGATGTGGAATAGTGCACCCTGGCCACAAATGGTTTTACTGAAGTGCTTTTTTCTCCTTCTTTTAAAATCCTTATCATATAATTGAGGGAAAATGTACAGAAGAATTGCACATGTTTGACATATTTTGGATTACTAGGGGAGAGGGTGGAAGGAAGGGAGGGAGAAAAAAATTGGATGATAAGATTTTGCAAGGGGGAATGCTGGAAACTATCTATGCATGTGTTTTGGGAGGAAAAAGCTTTAATTAAAAAAAATATTTCTCATAAGGAATGGCCACCTAGGGAGGAGAGTGGAGAGAGATGCATTTGGGGAATGATGGACTAAAAAAAAAAGATAAAAAAAGAAAATAAAAAGAAATATAAAAAGAAAAAGAAAATGAAAAAAGAAAACGAAAAAGATAGAAGCCTAATGTCCGCCCCGTTATAGGAATGGCTGGAGTAATTTAATCCTTAAGGAGGAATTTTTAGCATTCCTTCCAAAGGCATTTTCTAGAGTGACTCATTCTTCAAAGCATTTGGCAGGGGCTTTGTCCCTCGGGAGGCACCCTCAGGAAGCAAGGAAATGACTTTTCTCAGATAAGGAGGACCATCCTTTAATCCTTTGAATTATAGAATCCGGATGGTTTGGAGGGGGGTCACCTCAGTGAAACTGCTCCCCCTACTGGTGACTCTCTATCAGGACCCCTCCGTGCCTCGAGTCCTGAGGTTCTTGTCCACAGCCTAAGTGGGGAGGGTGAGGGCTGGCCTGGGTGCCTAGAGGAAGCCCTCCTGGGTCTCTGGCCATTGACTGGACTTCCCCATCACCTTGTTACCCAATAAGCCCTGCTTCTATTCTCTCAGTCTCAGGCGTGACATCCGCTGTAAAATTTCCCTGGGACACGTTGGGAACGCGGCCGGGTCGGGCCCTCGGCCCCGTGAATCTCTAGCACCCTTTGGGTGACCTGAAGCTTTAATTCTTTGGAATTAATCGTGCCCGGGGCCATTAGAATCGGCAAGCGATTAAAGGCTTCAGAGTTTTAGCCGAGGTGGCCTCCTGCTTAGCCAAGAGCTGGGAGGCTTTGGATTCTAAAACCCGTCCGGCCTGAGTTAGGAAGTTATTTATACTTCGGTTACTTTCATGTTCTGGGTTAAATGCTCGGCCGCCCAGTCCGGCTACTTGACCTATGACTCAGATCTGGTCAGGAGTCGGACTCGGCTCGAAGACGGACGGAGGAGTCTGGGAGGGAGGAAGATTAGGAAGAGCCGTGTTCAGTTAAGCCGTGACTGATAACGGGTGGGGTTGAGTCAGGAAGGTACCCAGTGGTACCTACAGCCCTAATCTCCAGGCTTACGCGAGCTATATTCCAGGAAACAGAAAAATACCAGCTAAGGTTACTCAGCCAAGTCAGCGATGCCTGGGAGTCTCTGGAAAACGGGAGGGATGCCATAGGAATGAAGAACAAGAAAGGGAAGAGGGGGGATGTACAGGAAACTTGGCTTTGGTTTCTGGAAAAAACCCTGAACTTAAAAAGGCAGAGTGGACACACAGAAAGCACCAATCACAGAGGGCCGGGAGGAACGTCCCGAAGCACAGAACCGACTACGTCGCCTCCCCTCCTCCCTACTCTCCAGTGGCTCCCTATTACCTCTTAGATCAAATACAAAATGCCCTGACTGGCATTAAGTGGCTTCCTAATCTAGCTCCTTCCTCCCTTTCCAGTCTTCTTATACCTTCCTTCCCACCATATATTGTTTGATCCAGTGACCCCAGCCTCCTGATTGCTCCATAAATTAAGACCCTCCATTCCTCTGCCTCTTGGAATACAGTAGATACTTAATAAATGTTTGACAATTTATAATTGCTAAGCCAGGGAGTGTCCAGAAAAGGGTCTTACAACATTTCACCATTCTTCCAGTCAATTGACACCTGATTCTTCCCTCTCCTTCATCCCTCATATCCCATTAATTACCAAGCTTATTCATTCTACTCACATAGTCTTTCTGCATCTTGCCTCAATTATTACAATTGTCTCCTAATTAGATTCCACTCTACCAATCAGCACTTATTAAGTACCTACTGTGTGTCACTCACTGTCCTGAGATAGAAAGAAAAAAAATGAAACACTTCCTGTCCTTGAGGGGGTAGGTATGTTCCCAGGTGAGTCAGTATAGGATATAGGCAGCACCTGGGAGATGAAGAAATACTTTTATAAATTTCTATTTGTTTCTCATGCTAAGCACAGTGCCTGGAGCACAGTAGGTGCTTCATAAATGCTTACTCTTTCCTCCCTTTAGCATGTAGCCTCTTTCAGGGCAGGAACTGTCTTTTTTTTTTTTAATTTCTACTTAAATTTAAATTTCTATTTGTTTCTTTAGCACCTGGCACATAGTAGGTAGTTAATCACTAGCAATCCCCTCGGGAAAACCCCAGTAGGCTCCCTCCCGCCGGGCCATGGAGAGAGCGAGTCCATCCACTCCTCTGGGCCTTGGGCAGACACTAAAGAAGGGGCCTGGGCCCTGCTGGGGAAATCCCGGGACTCAGGCTGACGGGAAGCCCGGCTTTTAGGGGCACTGATCCTCCCATGGTGCTCCAGGTCTGGGGAGCGCAGAACACGGCGCATCTGGGCGGCTGAGATTGGGGCGGCCAAGAGGAGCCAGCGGTGGGCCCTTGGCAGTGGGGCCCAAGTGAGACGTGGGCTGGGGAGGCGGTGGGTTGGTCTGGGCAAGAGCCAAGGGCCAGGGGGACAGCGCCATTAGCTCAGAAAATGTGACAAGGTCGAGGGTGCGGCTGGCACTGGGGGCGAGAGAATGAGCCCCCCCTGTGGACTTGCGGGGACACCCCCCCCATGCTGGGGGTGAGGACAATAGGACCCCAGCTCCCGGACCAGCTCCCCTCGCTTTTGTAACCGAGCAGGGGCTTGGCCGGAGTCACGGGGCTCTGGAGGGCGACCGTGAGCTGGGGGGAGAGGAGGGGAAGGGGGGGACATAACCTTGCCCAGGGCTTTGGAGGCACGTGGGGGGCAAGGCCGGCCTCCCGGGCATCGTGCCCGCTGGGGGCGGGGTGGGGGCGGGGCTGGGGCTGACCGGTTGTTGTCCACATAGCGGATGAGCAGGGGGTAGAGCGCGTAGAGGTCCCGGCAGAGCACGGAGAACTCGTCCCGCACCAGGAGCTCTCCCTCCTCGGCCTCTGCCTTGGCTTCCAGCCTCAGCTGCTCTTCCTCAGCCACCACCTTCCCCGCGCGCTTCCGGAGCCGGCCCACCGTGGGGATGAAATGGGAGCGGAGCAGCTCGGGCCGGGCCCGGCTCACGATCGGCTGCGCAAACACTGGGGGACACGAGGCGGGGCGTGTCGGTGGGACTGGGGAGCCCCCACCCCTATCCGGGGGTCCCCGACCTCCGCCCAGAAGTTAGGGAACCCTCCTTCCCTCCCCCCCCACAGACACTGCCCAGGCCTCTGGGAGCCCGCCACATTCTGGGCCCCAAACTCCTTCTCCTTCGTGGAGTTGGGTTCTAGAGCCCAGGGGGAGTCTCAGAGACCTTCTCTTCCCACTCTAATTTTAGGAAGGCTCAGAAAGAGACAGAGACACTGAGAGAGAGACAGAGAGAGAGAGAGAGAGAGACAGAGAGACAGAGAGAGAGAGAGAGAGAGAGAGAGAGAATGAGAGACAGAGACAGAGAGAGAGAGAGAGACAGAGAGAGACAGAGAAAGAGAGACAGAGAGACAGAGAGAAACAGAGAGACAGAGAGAGACAGACAGAGAGAGAGAGAAAATGAGAGACAGAGACAGAGACAGAGAGATAGAGAGAGAGACAATGAGAGACACAGAGAGAGAGACAGAGACAGAGAGAATGAGAGACAGAGACAGAGAGAGAGAGAGAGAGAGAAAGACACAGAGAGACAGAGACAGAGAGAGAAAGAGACAGAGAGAGAGAGAGACAGAGAGATAGAGAGAGAGAGACAGTGAGAGAGAGACAGAGAGAGAGAGACAGAGAGAGAGGGAAAAACACAGAGAGACAGAGAAACAGAGAGAGACAGACAGAGAGACAGAGACAGATAGGAAGAGTGACTTGTCCAAAAGCCCACAGGTATTTAAGGATCAGAAGCAGGACTTCGGATTCCAAAGCCTGTGGGTTCTCAGAGACCCCGTCCAGCCCTTCTCTGTCTTTGGGGACTCCCAGTTCTCAGACTCACATTCCTACCCCTTCTCTCAGTTCTTGGGAAGACTCCAGCCCATCCCCCACCTTTGACTCCAACTCTAAATGATTACCTTGGGGGCCATGGCTTCTGCTCTGGCTCTCAGAAACCCCCACCCCCTTCTGTCAGACTCTGGGGGTCCCAGATCCAAAAGGGGCTCTCAGGGGACTCAGATCCCCTCACATTTTACAAGCACCACCTCTGCTCTGTAGGAATCCTGCCTCCTTCCATATCCCTAATGTACTCCTCACCCCCCTCAAAACCTATCCCTGTGCCCGTGCCCACCCCTTTCCCCTCCAGGAGCTTCATCCCTACAGGCCCCTCCCCTCCATCCTTTGGCCTTTGACCTTCTCCACTCCCCTCCGTGTCTCACCCTCCGCGCCATGTTCCAGGCCCTTTTTACCCACATCCACACCCCCGAGCGCTTCATTCCCGCGTCCCACCTGCCAAGCGCTTCATCCACGAAGCCTCGTCAATGCCCAGGTTGTTGACGATGATCCGGAGGATGTTTCCCAGGAGGGAGTTGAGGTGGTCCGAGGTGACATCTGTGCAGGGTGGGGGTCCCCCTGGGGGCTGTGAGGAGGGGACCTCAGGCCCCCGCTCCCACCAGCGGGGCAGGTAGTTACAGAGCATGGGCAGCGTGACCTCGATGACGTGGGGCATCTCGGTGTAACGGGCGCCCGACTCGGCCAGCCCCCCGATCTCGGCCATCAGGTGCTTCAGGTCCGGGATATCTGGGCACATCTCCTCCACAGAGCTCGGAAGGCCCAGGACTGGTGCAGAATATGAGACCCACTTAGGGGGTCCCCCAAACCCCATGATCCCATCCCCATTGGGCCCCAAACCTAGGGTTAAAGGGACCTTGGGCCTTTGAAAGGATCTTCAGAACAAGATCCCTCACCAGTGGTCCTCCAGCCTTAGCTTGGAAACCAACACAGATGGAGAGCTCCCTCCCTGTTTTCAGGCACCAAAGAAAAAGATCTGGGGATGGTAGTGGTCTTAATGGACCCAGAATTCAGAGCATCACTGAGTTCCATCAGCTCCCAGACTGATAACTTTCAGAACTCTATTCTTACTCCACTGATTCTGAAGCTCGCCATTTCTATTATCTCCGGCGCAGCACCCCAGAAGCAGAGGACTCCCAAATCTACCCCCGACTTTCTACCTTGATTCCATTGAGTCCCAAAGTTACTGTGTACTCCCTAATCACGGGTCCCCTCATCCCCAGAGCCGCCCCTCCCTTCAACTGGGGATTCTCTAAATTACAGGCTCCCTCCCTTTCACTCAGAGGTGGCCCCCCAAAACTCACTGGCACGTTCTCGGGGAGATTTGGTGGTGTAGACAGAGCAGACATTGAATTCATTCAGTTGGGGTTCAAGGAAGGCAACAGGCATAGCAGCTGCCAGACGGGCGAGGCATTCTCCAAGGGCTGGACGCAGCCTGGGGTGGGGGCAGGGTCATCCTTTGGCTTTTGACCTTCTCCACTCCACTCATCAGATCCCCCACTCTCTAGTTCCTCCTTCAATGAACTTTCTGCCCTTCCCCTCCAATCCTCTCCAATTCCCCTCTGTCTCCAATCTACTTTTATCCCCCTTCCTCCCCAATCTGCCCCCATCCCTCTTCCTCCCCAATCTGCCCCCATCCCCCTTCCTCCCCAATCTGCCCCCATCCCCCTTCCTCCCCAATCTGCCCCCATCCCCCTTCCTCCCCAATCTGCCCCCATCCCCCTTCCTCCCCAATCTGCCCCCATCCCCCTTCCTCCCCAATCTGCCCCCATCCCCCTTCCTCCCCAATCTGCCCCCATCCCCCTTCCTCCCCAATCTGCCCCCATCCCCCTTCCTCCCCAATCTGCCCCCATCCCCCTTCCTCCCCAATCTGCCCCCATCCCCCTTCCTCCCCAATCTGCCCCCATCCCCCTTCCTCCCCAATCTGCCCCCATCCCCCTTCCTCTCCAGTCTTGCCCTTTCTCAGCGAGCCCTCCTTGCCCCTTCCAGCCCCTCCATACTTCTCCACATAGGAATTCTTGGTGGTCCCCAGAGAGTAGATGCTGCAAAGTGTTCGGTAGCAGGAGACCTGGACGTCGTCCACTGCGTGGGAAGGACGATGGAAGACACGAGGGTGAAGATCAGAGATCCTTCCCTTCCCACTGAATTTTTTTTTTTTTTAAGAACAGTTGGACCTCTGAGCTGGGACGGACCTCAGAGACCAAAAGGGAGTGGAGAGCTCGACTCCCCGGGTCAGGGCACCAGGTTCAAATCATGCGAGCCTGTTCCCTCCTCCCTCCAAAACGAGGGGGACAGTGTGCCCCAATAGCAAGCACGTTTCTGGAGCAGATGGAATTGGGTTCCTTCCCAAAAACTGAGTCCCAGCAAGAGGAAGGAGTAAGTCAAACATCAAGTCAGGGACCGCTTGGTCACAGACTTAGAGATCCCAGGATCCCGACCCTGAAGCTGGAAGGGACAGCCCTTCTTTTACAAAGGAGGCAACTGAGGCTCACGGAGTTAAGTGACAACCCGGGTGGGAATTGGCAGTCAGGATTTGAACTCAAGTCTCCCTTCTATCGTCCTTTGAAATGCTCTCCTCTAATCCCCAGCCTCCCCCCTGCCCCAGCCTGAGCCCCCGACCGGGCTTCCCGCCCAGACCGCCCCCCTCCTCGGGACCCAGCCGGGGCTGCCCTCACAGATGACATCGTCCCCAAACTGGTGCTGGGCGATGTGCTGGAAAAGCGTGGTGAGAACGGGAAGCAGAGCCACGGTGGTGTAGGTGAGGTTCTGGCCGACGCCCTTGACCTGCGTCCGCGCCTGGGACACCTTGCCCAGCCGCAGGTTCTCCACCATCTTCTCGATGTCCTCCGAAGCGCTCTCGAAGAACGATCGGAGGCCAGCCTTGACGATCTCGGGACCAGACTTCATCACGGTCCTGGGGGAACAGGACAGGGCTCGGGGGAGATGGAGGAAGGCCCGGGGGCCTGAGCACCAGAGCTGGAGGGGAGCTGTCTTAGAGGCCGTGAGCCCCAACCCCCTCACTTTACAGATTGGGAAACTGAGGCAGGTGGAGGTGAAGTGACTACTTGCCCAGGGTCAACACAGCTAATAAATTAAGATCTGAACTCGGGTCTCTGGGACTCCAAGTCCAGGACCGTAGGCACTGTCTCACCCAATGGCCTCAATAATCAGTGGCCTCGGAGTCTTTCAGAGAGACCTCAAAGGCAACCGTTTTCATAATAATATTAAGACATTATTTACCTATTAAAATACTCCTCCCTTTGCCTCCGACACATCTGAGTGAGGCCGAATTCTCTTCAAATGAGCTATCTGAAAAGCACTCTGCACACCTTAGAGTGCTACAGAAATGCTATTATTATCATCTATATATTTCAAAGAAGCGACACGCTGAAATGGAACAGATGCAGAAGCAAATAGGAGAACCCCGCTGCCTTCTAGTGAGGGCGAGTCTCTTAAAAGAGATTTGCAAGAAGATACATTCTTCTCACGAATTTTTTTTAAAAAGCATGTTATCATGTCATGGTTTTATGGTTATTTTCCTTTTTTTCTCCCCCTTTTTTCCTTGCCCAGGGTCACACAGCCAGGAAGTGTTAAGTGTCTGAGATTGGATTTGAACTCAGGTCCACCTGACTTCAAGGCCGGTGCTTTATCTACTGCGCCATCTAGCTGTCCCTTATGGTTATTTTTATTTTTTATTTTTTTCCTTATGGTTATTTTTAAATGAATCATGAAAAGCATATTTGTTTAAAAAGTGTCAGTTTTCATTCCTAATCTGAGAAATATCCACAGACAAAAGCTCTTCCGAGGGGGGGTTGTCCTCAATAATTCTGAAGAGCATAAAGAGGTCCTGAGATCTGAGAGTTTGGGGACTACGGCGCTGGTCGTCCCTTCTTGGAGATCAGGGACCTAGAATCCATGGGAGGTCAGTGATTTGTTCAGAGCGGGAAGTCGTTGAGCAGGCCCCTGACTTCGGATCAATAACTCTTCACTGTTCTAGACACAATTTCTAGCCCTGTTTTTGGGGGAGGGCCAGGGTCTTGGGGTCCTGGTGAGAACAAGGGTGATTTCAAAGGAGTTGGGAAGGATTGGCGGGCTCAGACTCGCTTCCCGAATCTTTGGTCTCGGGGTCCGGTTACATGATCTGCCTTGGGGGCAGTTGGAGGAAGGGGCAGGGCCCACCTGGCAGAAGGATGGAGATTCAGAGAGCAAGATGGGCCTGGGGAAGTCATGTCAGCGTCAATGACCTCATTTCCAAGACAGGACTAGAGTGGGCTCAATGGGTATCTGGGGAGAATTTGGGATTGGGGACCCCCCAAGGAGTGGGGATGACACATTGACCTTCGTGATCTCTGAGCCTACCCTTAGGGGGGCAGCGGAAGGGCCAGGGGTTCCCAAAGAAGAATGAGGGAGAATCAAAGAAAGGATGACATAAGTTCCCTGTTCGGTACAGAATCTCAGAGTCTGAGTTAGAAGGGCCATTTAGAACTCAAAGGAACTCTCCCTGCCCCAAGTCCGATATATTTGTATTCTTTTCTCTTAGTGGGTTCTGCCCTCTGGAGCCAACGAGGACGGGTCTAGACTCTCCTTCCTGGTCATCCTCCAGGAACGTCCAGGATGTCTCGGAGCACAAGTCACATGACCTTATGTCAAGGAGGCCGCTCCTGTCGGGGACAGTGGCCAGGTGGCCCCCAGTTCTCAGGTGCCGGGGTGCCGAGGTCCTCAGCTCACAAGTGGAACAGAGAGCTCCAGGACTGCCCAGGAGCAGCTGGGGACAAGCTCGTGTGAACTCTGAACTCTAACCCGGGTCAGTTTCTGGAGATTTTGGCAATCTCGATAAAGGGTCTCATCAAAAACTGGTCACTTCATATGAATCTCCGCCCCTTTTCTGAGGGCGTTACTAGGTGAGCAAATTAGGGGATGCTAGAATTAAAGCCGGCTGGGTTTTTAGCATTTAACCAAGAGACTCAATGTCATTTTTGTGAAGGAGGGAAGGATGGGGGCCGGCTTTGGAAGAGGTCGCATGAACACGCTCAGAGAGCATGGAGACGGCCCCGGGGAGGAGATCTCTGCTGAAGGGCTCAGGCTCTGTTCAACGCTCGGACGGTCCCTAGTAGGTGCGCTTGGGGAACGGGGATCATACACAACTGGGAGGGCCGCTTAGTGGGTCTGTCAATCTAGGCTGACTGGGAACGAGGGGAGCAGCGCGGAGCCAGAGCTGGAGAGGGCCGTGGAAAAGGGAATCCACGGACTATGGCAGCCAAGGACCGTCTCCAAGGTCAGGAAAGGAACTCGAGTCCTTGGCTCCAAACCCAGCGCTCTGCGGACTGGCTGTGACTGTGGGTCAGTCATTTTAGTCATGACCGACTCGACCCCCTCGGGGTCCCTGGCAGAGGGACCGGAGCAGCTTTGCCACTTCCTTCTCCAGCTCATTTGGTAGATGAGGAAACTGAGGCAGACGGGGGAAGTGACTGAGGCTGGATCTGAACTCGGGAAGGTGAATGTTCCTGATTCCGGGTCCAGCGCTCTGTGCACTAGGGGGCCCCGGGACCCTTTTTAGCCCCGTTCTCTAGACTTCTCCATCACAATTCCTATGAAAAGACCTGCACGTTTGAGCTGACTGCTGGCTTAGCAGGAATAAATGGGGAGAGCCCCCAGGAAAGCGCGTGTGATCTGAGGCCCCCCAAGAGAGGGCTCGTGTCCGGACAGGGAAGCGGCGATCCCGCCGGCCTCGGTCTGACCACCCTGGACAGCGGCGCGTCCGCCATTGTGATGGAGGCGCCGGCAAGGAGAAACTTCCAGAGGCCTGGAAGGAGGCTCAGCCCGGCCTTATCAGGGCCAGCCAAAGGTGCGGGGGGTGTTTGGGCTGAAGTAAGAAAGCCATGGACAGGATGTGTGTGTGTGTGAGTGTGTGAGTGTGTGAGTGTGTGTGTGAGTGTGTGTGTGTATGTGTGAGTGAGTGTGTGTATGAGTGTGAGTGTGTGTGTGACAGTGTGAGTGTGAGTATGTGTGTGTGAGTGTGTGTGTGAGTGAGTGAGTGTGTGTGTGACAGTGTGAGTGTGTGTGACAGTGTGAGTGTGACAGTGTGAGTGTGAGTATGTGTGTATGAGTGTGAATGTGTGTGTGACAGTGTGAGTGTGACTGTGAGTGTGTGTGTGTGTGACAGTGTGTGAGTGTGAGTGTGTGTGTGTGAGTGTGAGTGTGTGTGAGTGAGTGTGTGTGACAGTGTGAGTGTGAGTGTGACAGTGTGAGTGTGTGTGAGTGTGACAGTGTGAGTGTGAGTGTGACAGTGTGTGTGTGAGTGTGACAGTGTGAGTGTGAGTATGTGTGTGTGACTGTGACTGTGAGTGTGTGTGTGTGAGTGAGTGAGTGTGTGTGAGTGTGTGTGAGAACCCTCTCTAAGCATCCCAAGGCCTACGACGTGCACACAAGGGCTGAGACCCCCCCGCGGGGCCCTGGACACACCGTCAGCACAAATGGTGCCGGCTCTTGGGCTTGACTGATGCCAGGCCAAGCTTCCTAGTGGTTAGAGCTGGGCAGGTTGGCCCACGCCGGGGTCCCCGGCAGAAGCTGGAGGAGCCCTTCTCTAGGGCCTCAGTCAGAGTTGGCCCCGGGGGCCCCCGAGGTGCTTTCCTCGGGATGACGGGCAGAAAGGACACCGGACGGATGGAGGGACTGAAGCCCCGGGGCGCGGCTGCAGGGCCCCTGTGGGTTAGGACGGGGAGGGGCCGGGGTCTCAGGGCGATGAGGTCTCACCTCGCATCCAGTGACCGGGCGAGGATGTGCAGGCAGTTGACCACAGCGGGAGCGTCAGTCCCTGAAGGGAGAGGAAACAGGATGGGGCGAGGAAAGGGAGGCCGGGGCCCTCTCGCCGACCCAGCTCTGACACCCCCACGTGCACCCGGTCCTCCATTCCCAAGTGGAATATGGTCCCAGTTGGGGTCAGGGATGAAAGAATGGGGGAGCCTGGAGGAAAGGAGGCACCGGAGGGAAGGGCTCTTACCAAAGAGAGAGACTCGGTGGCGGACCAGAGCGGCGAGTTTACAGAACAGGCTAGAGACGGGGACAGAGGGGAAAGGGGACGGAGGAAAGGAGGGGCAAGGGGTGAAGAGAGAGGGGACGGTCACGGGGGTGGCGGGTCAGGGAGAGAGGGCGAGATCGGGACGGAAGGAGGGAGAGAAGCGACAAAGAGGAAGGGGCGAGATGGAAGGGATGAGAGAGCAGGAGGAAAGGGGAGGAGGGAAGAGGGGAGAGAGAAAAGGGGTAAGAAGGGGCATGGGAAGGTACGAAATCATGGGCACCCGCAGAGAAATGGGAGGAACAAGGGCGCAAAGGGACAAAAAGGAGGGAGGGAGAGTGGGGAGACAAGGGGGCGGAAGGATGAGAAGGAAAGTGCCAGGAGAAGGGAGGGCAGGGCGTCGGGTCAGAGGGATGTGGGGGACAGGACAAAGGCAGAGAGAGAAGGGGAGGTGGGGAGAAGAAGGTGAGAAGCCGTGATAGAATAAGGACTTAACTCCTGCCACTGAGGACAGGCGGACGTGGTCCCCCAAAGGTTGCGGGATGTTCCCTCACCGAGCGCCGGCAGGACCGCATGCGTCTCCTTGCCCCTTAGGAACCCCCAAAGCCAGAGGACAAGGGAATCAGGGCAGCCTGAGTGCAGGAGCCGGGGAGTGGGGCTGGGGTCCTTCCAGGTGGGGGGGGCCGGGCTCAGGGGCACTGGGGGGCCGGGCTCAGGGGTTTCGGGGGGCGGGCTCAGGGGTTTCGGGGGGCCAGACTCAGGGGCACCGGGGGGCCGGGCTCAGGGGCATGGGGGGGGCCGGGCTCAGAGGCACGGGGGGCCGGGCTCAGGGGCATGGGGGGGGCCGGGCTCAGGGGCACGGGGGGCCGGGCTCAGGGGCATGGGGGGGGCCGGGCTCAGGGGCACCGGGGGGGGCGGGCTCAGGGGTGCGGGGGGGGCGGGCTCAGGGGCACCGGGGGGGCCGGGCTCAGGGGCACGGGGGGGGGCGGGCTCAGGGGTGTGGGGGGGGCCGGGCTCAGGGGCACCGGGGGGGGCGGGCTCAGGGGCATGGGGGGGCGGGCTCAGGGGTTTCGGGGGGCCAGACTCAGGGGCACCGGGGGGCCGGGCTCAGGGGCACGGGGCACCCACCTGGTGATCATCTCCTTTTCCTTGTTAGAGGCGTGGCCCCCACTGCCGAGCACCTTGGCTGGTGTGGACAGGAAGTAGAGGCAGTGATTGTTGAAGTACTGGTTGATGAGCGGCAGGAGGATCTGGGGGGGGAGGGGAGTGAGAAAGGGAGCGTGGCCGTGACCTCAGATCCTGCCCCAGACCCTTTCCCCAAGCCTGACCACTGACCTTGGCAAAGAACTTGATCTCCTGCTCATGGGGAGACTTCTCCACCCGTCCGCTGCTCACCACAGCCTCTGGGGGGGGGGGAGACGGGAAAGGGGGAAATTAGGCCTGAGAGGAACCTTCTGGGGGGATGTTTGGGGGAGGAGATTCTTAGGGGCCAAGAGGCTCTAGAGGGCAGTCCCTTGTGGGGGGGCAGGAAAAGGAAACTGCATGGAAGGCTCACCCAGGTGGGCAATGAACTCCTGTGAGATGTCCATCCATCGGAGCAGCTGCTGGAGGAACCCAAACGCAAACCTCTTCTCAATGGAAGATGTGTCCAGCTCCATGTCCTTCAGCCCTCTGGGAGAGCAGGACAAACAGGACCAAGGTCGGTGAGCCCCCGCCCGCCCCAGCCCCTCTCCTCCGAGAGCTGACCCCCACCCCCGCCTGCCCCCCCACCCGCCCCCCTTGCCCCCCCCGCCCGCCCCTCTCATCCCTACTCCCACCCCCCCACCCCCGCCTGCCCCCCCCTGCCCACCCCTCTCACCCCCGCCCCCTCACCCCCACCCCCGCCCACCCCCCCCTCGCCCCCACCCCCGCCCTACCGCGTCACCGCGTAGCCGTTCATCTGCAGGAATTTGAGCAGTTCCTGGGCTTTCTCTCGATCCCGGGCCTTCTCCTTGGCCGTCAGTGTGTCGTAGGGGACCAGCAGGGGGTGGGTGCCTCCACCTGTGGGGGGGGGTGCTCAAGCAGCAGAGACGGCGCAGAAGGGGCCGGGCCAGGAGCACTGGGAGGGTCTCGCATGGGGGTGACCCCGGGGGTTAGTGGGACCCCCTGAAGCGGGAGATCTGGGGGGCTCTCAGAGTGAGGATCAGCCCAGGGAGGGGAGGGTCCCCAGGGTCAGGCATTCTCTAAGCTGGAGACCCTGGGGGTTCCCAGAGTAGGAGCCCCCCAAGGGACAGCTGGGCCTCGGGGCCGGACCTCACCCTTGGCTTCTAATTCCTGCTTCTTCTTCCTCCCCCACGTGTTATGGTAATTCTCAGCCAGTTGTTCAGCCATGGCCTGGAAGGAGACGGCCCAGGGGAAGCTTCAGTCTCAGGCCCAGGTCCAGCAGCCTCTGGTCTCCCTCCCTCACACCCTCCTCCGCTCCCCCGCCCCAAGGCAAAGTCCTTCCAACTCCCAGCTCCGGCACACGCCCCCCACGCTTAAGGTCCGGGGGTGTCCCCAGAGCTGGGGGTGAGGAGGGAGCTCCTGGGCGAGAGGCAACCAGAGATCATGGGGGACACAGAGGAACTCGGCGGGAGGGGATCCAGTCCGAGCTCAGCGGGGGCGAGGGGGAGGAGGACGGAGCTAGAACTCACTCGGGAGGCGCAGTCAGAGCTCAGCGGGGAGACGACGCAGCCAGAACTCAGATAGGACCATTGGGAAAGGATTTAGGGGGTCTCACCTGCAGTTCCCGGGACAGGGTGACGCAGCTAAGGTCTGGAGGCTGGGGATTGTAGCCCTCTCTTGGGTCATAGGTGGCCTGAAAGTGGAAGAGAGGGAACTCTCAGAGCCGGGAAGAGTGAGCCAGCTCTGCCCTGGGTCCCCCATTCCCAGCCCCCCCCAGCAGCTCCCCACTCCCCTTACCGGGGTGTTCTGGGAGATCTTGCGGGTCTTGGTCTTCTTCTCTCCCTTCTCCTCCTCACCCTCCCGGGCCTTTTCCACAGTCCACTCCCAGGCGATCATGGCCTTCAGGGACTCCTTGATGGGCCATCGGTAAATCTCCTTGTCCTGGTGTGAAACAGGGGAGAAGGCACGTGATCAGTGACAGTCTCCGAGAAGTTCTGCCTCGGGGGGGAAGGGGGAGGCCCGTGAGCACAGGGCCCTGTGATGGGAAACCAGATTTGGGGGGATTTCTCCACTAGAAAGAAGAAATGGGAGCCTCAGCGAGAGACTAGGAGCAGCCCCTTGGCCGTTCCCAGAGACTCTTGAGCGTGAGACACCTGGACAATGTGGGAGTCAGCGGGATTAGCGTAAAGCCTGTTAAATTTGGAGGGAGAGGACCCAGGCCTGAAGCTGAACCCTTCACTCGCTACGTGACACCAGGTAAATTACGTCACGTTCCTAGGTCTTGTTTTCTCCTCTTTAGAAGGTGGGGGAGGGTTCAGCAGAAGACCTAAATTTTCTTCTAATTCTCAGTCTATGGCCTTCCAATTCCTGCCTCCCCGTCTCGCTCTGTTCTCACCCTCCCATCCGACAGGGGGTCCTGGCCAGACGCCAGAGCTAGAAGGGAGGGAGCTGGTTTCCGGAGGGCCGGCGGCAGGAAAAAGGGAGGCTCTGAGGAGCCAGGCCCACGTGGTGCTACATGCAAGAGCCCATTCCACGAGGGGGGCCGAGTTCATGCTCAGGGTGACTGGCCGGGAGGGGAGGGGTCTGCGGAGTCAGAAGGCATTAGATGCTGAGCAATGGTCAAGGTCGGTAACCGGGGCCCAACACCGGGACACCAGGGCACCTTTTCTGAGAAGGTCTTGTAGGGCCGAAGCATGTGGTGGGTCTTGAGCTCCTCATCGATGTTCTCTCCAAATGACCAATTGTTCTGAATCTGCAGGAGGAGAATAAATGCCAGCCCCAGCCCCTGTCTATCGGGACCCAGGACCCCAGGGGCTCAGCGGGGAGCAGGTGTTTGACTGGACGGCCCAGAGTCCAGAAAGGACCCTGCTTGGGGTCCCGGGGAGAAGGATGCCCTGAAAGCTGGATTGGAGGAATCCCAGGCAGGGTTTGAGGGGTTACTGAGGAGCATTGAGGGGATATGGAGGAAGTTGTGGGAATATCTGTGTGGTAGGGGGAGGGGAGGGGGGCCCCTCTGGGTACCTTGTCAAATGCCCACTTCTCATGTGTGTACTCCGCAAATTTGTTGATGAAGGAGTCGAGTTTCTCAGGTATGATCACACTGAGGGTGGGAAGGGAATGGTAAATGGGAGGGCGTCTGGAGGGATTTCGAATGCCCAGAGCCATGGCCCCAGCCCCTGTTCCTCTTCCAGCCCCCAGCCCCTGATAATCTCCCAGCTCCAGCCCCTGATAATCTCCCAGCCCCCAGCCCCGGCCTCTCTTCTTCCTTGCACCCTTGCACTCACTTGAGTGTCTCCACGGGCCGGGGGTCAAAGTTGCCCTCAGCATCCACAGTGGCCTTCTTCTCAGCTTTGGAGGAGTAGGAGGCATCCACGTAGTCGGGGGGCAAGGCCCCAGCGATGGCGCACAGACACGGCATGGCCATGCGGTAAAGCTCCTGGTCGTATTTCTGTGAGGGCCCAAGAGCTCACTGCCCTGCCCGGTGCCCTCCTGCTCAAAGCAGGGAGGGGAGCTGGGCCCTAAGCTCCCTGAATCACCTCCTTCCCGCATCCAGCACCCCCAGCCCGCTTCACATTCCCACACCCTACAGCCCTGAGACACCAATCCCCAAATTTTCACATGAACTCCTCCCATGAACCCAAAATTCAGGGAGCTTGAACCCACAAATGCTCCTGGCACACATCCTCATTCCTCAAACCTGCTGGACCCCCTCCTTTCTTCCCAGCATCGCCACAGTTTGGGGGTCCATTCCCTGCCATGCTCCCCACCTGCTGAATTTGCTCAAGAAGTTTTCTGGCTGCCTTTCTGGGTCCCTACTACTTCCCCCAGATGCTCTCTTGATTCCCTCACAATTCAGGGCTGTCATTCCCAGCCCACTGCCTTCCTCCCCATTATGTCTCACATCTTGGGGTCCCTGCCTTCCACTGACTTCCTCTGGGAACGTTTAGGCTTCTTCATAACCTCCCAGGCCATCGGCCTCCCCTCTGGGGTCCCCACCTTGTGGGCCAGTGACTCAAAGATGCCCCAGAAAAGCTTGCGAGTCAGATGCAGCTCCTCCTCCGAGGTGACTCCATAGTTGGCCCAGCCCGTAGGGAGGCAGTAATACTTCCAGCAGCGCTCATAGTGATTAGTCAGGAGCTAGGGAGGAGGAAAAAAGGAGGAAGGAAGGAAGAAAAGAAGGAAAGAAGAGAAAGGAAACAAGCAAGGGAGAGAGGAAGGAAGAAAAGAAGGAAGGAGGAAGAAAACAACAAGAGAGGGAGGGAAGGAGGAAGAAGGAAGAAGAAGGAAACAAGCAAGGGAGGGAGGGAGGAAGGAAGAAAAGAAGGAAGGAAGAAAAGGAAGGAGGAAGGAAATAAGCAAGGGAGGGAGAGAGGAAGGGAGGAAGAAAATAAGGAAAGAAGAGAAAGAAAGAGAAAGAAAACAAGTAAGGGAGGGAGGGAGGGAGGAAGGAAGAAGAGAAGGAAGGAAGAGAAAACAAGCAAGGGAGGGAAGGGGAAAAAAAGAAAGAAGGAAGAAAAGGAAGAAGGAAGGAAACAAGCAAGGGAGGGAGGGAGGAAGGAAGAAAAGAAGGAAGGAAACAAGCAAGACAAAGGGAGAAAAGAAAGGAAGAGAGGGAGAGAGTAAGAAAAAAGAAAATAGGAAGGGAAAAATAAGGAAGAGAAGGAAGGAGCAAGAACAGGAGGAAGGGAGGAAGGAAGAATAAATGAAAAGAAGAAAGGAAGGAAATCAGTATTTATTCAGAACCTATTGTGTGTCAGGTATTATGCCAAAGACTTTCCACATATTTTCTCATTTGATTCTCACAACAACCCTGAGAATCAAGTGCTCTTATTTTCTTCATTTTACAGACGTTTGCCATTTTGCAAACATCTACATTTGGTCCTGGGCCTTTTTTTAAAATTGGTCACTCGGCCCTGGTTGAGTTTAAACAACATTAGGATAAGGCTACTGTCTCATTCAAGTTTCACATCTCCCCTAGCTCTTCATACAGAGCCTGACCCTATTGGTTGTGAAGAGGGAACTCCATTGGTAGAGGGAATTTCCTCACCTGGAAGTTCCCTCAGACCAGTGAAATCACAGGTCCCCTGCCTAACCCTAGCAACTTAAAGAAATACACAGATTAGAGATCATCTACAGCTTCTTGTCCCCCCCTCCCCCATCCCTCAAGCACAGGCACCTTGAGGGGCATCTTGGCAAACTCGTTGAGGATGGGGACGTCGAATACCAGACGACGCAGAAGGTGCTGGAGCATGGATGGACGGATGTACCTAGGACAAAGGGATACTGAAATTAATAACAGAAGTAATGGTAGTAACGGTTATCACTGAGGAGAAGCAATGTGGTCGAAAGAGAGCTCGCTTTAGATACAGGAAGTCCCAGGTCCAAGTGCCAATTCCAACCCAAGTGGATTGTGTGTGACTCCGTGTCCCGGGCATGATGACACATGTAGGGCTTACATCAAATTTCTTGCCTTCCCAAAGAATGGAGAGGGAAAGAATTTGGAATTCAAAAATTTAAAAAAGAATGTTAAAAATTGTAATTCATGTAATGAAGAAAAAAATAAATTTAATTTTTAAAAAAACAATATTTCATTAAAAAAAAGAGCAGGGTGGGAGGATTGGCTTCCTCATTATTCATTCACTGTCTCCACGGAATGACTGTTCCAGTCTAAAGGATAAGAATAATGATAAAGTAAAGGCTTTCTCATTTGACCCTTATATTAACCCTGGGGAGTAGGAAATTGTTCTTCAAAGATAATATTAATATTCATGATAATAAAGTAGAAGCTCTGTCACTTGAGCCTCATGTTAACTCATGAGATAGGAATTTTTTATGAATAATAAATAATAATGATGATGATAATGATGGTGATTATTGACCTAGAGCTCCTACCTACCAGGGACTCACTCTGTGATTTCACCAGTGTGAGGAATTCTTAGTATGGAATCTCTCTCTCCACTAATTGGATCCTGCAGTTTACAGTCTCAGAAGGAGGTATCAATGGTGTTATTATCAAGAAGGGAAAAGAACCCACGTGTGCAAAAATGTCTGTAGCGGCTCTTTTTGTGGTGGCAAAGAATTGGAAAAGGAGGGGCTGCCCATCGATTGGGGAATGGCTGAATAAGCTGTAGCATAGGAAGGGGATGGGATATTATTGTTCTATATTTAAAAAATGTGAACAAACTGGTTTTAGAAAGGCCTGGAAAGATTTATATGAACTGATGCTGAGGGAAACGAGCAGAACCAGGAATACATTGAACACAATAACACCAAGAACGTGGGATGATCAGTGGTGAAAGATTTGGTTCTTCTCAGTGCTTCGGTGATTCAAAGCAATCCCCATAGAATTTAGAGAGAAAATGCCTCTGCCTCCAGAAAAAGATCTAAGGAGACTCACTGTAAATCAACACATGCTCTATTCATTTTTTGTTTTTTTTTCTCTTTCCCATGATTTTTCCCTTTTGCTCTGATTTTTTCTCTCCCAACATGATTCATAAAGCGATGGATATTAAAAAATAAATAAACGTACAAAAAAGATATGGGCAAAACAAAACAAAACAAAAAGAATGTGCATTGATGAACTATGAAAGATTCGGTTCTTCTCAGTGGTTCATGATCCAAAGCAATCCCAATAGACTTTGGACAGAAAATGCCTCTACATCCAGAAAAAGAGTTAGGGAGATTGAATGGAAATCAACACATGCTCTGTTCACTTCTTTCTTTCTTTTTTTTTTTTCCCTTTTGCTCTGATTTTTCTCTCCCAACATGATTCACAAAGCAGAGTGTTAAACGAAATTACTACAATAAAACTGACATTATCATCTCCATTTTACAGATGGAGAGGTTAAGGAATTTCCTCAAAGACACACAGCTGAGGGGGGATTTAAACTGAGGTTTTCGCGGCTCCACCTGAGCCTGCTCCCTGACCGCTCCCCATCACTGTCCCTTCCCGGCTGGTGCTGGGATCCCGGGTGTGCCCCCCTTCTTCTCCCTCCCCTCCCTCCCCCATTCCGGCTCCTCTGGCAGAATGCTCCCCCGCTGCCCACCTGCAGAGCGCCATGAGGCAGTCCTCGATGACATCTCGCTGGGCTTTGGTGAGAGAGCGTCCCCGGGACAGGCGGTACACCGTGTGGAGCATGGAGTCCACCATGATGGCGCGGTGCTCCGTCCCCGCAAACAGCGGGGCGCACTTGGTGATCAGGGGAAGCACGGCTGTGCACAGGTAGCGGTTCAAGGCCAGGGCCATCTCCGTGGTGCTGAAGGTCGCCTGGGGGACACAGAAAGTCACAGGTCATGGGGCACCGTTTCTTTTTTTTTTAATCTTTATTTTACGGTGGTCTCCTTGGAAGAGGAAGGAGGGCTATAATGAGGAATGAAAGTAATATAAAAATATCAAATATTTCAAAAAGGGCTGCACAGGCTATACTCAGTGGGAAGGCTCCAGGGGCTGTTGCACGGAGTCGTTGTCACGGGGAGGGTGTTAAATGAGCGACTTATAGGGGAGTTATGGGGAGGCCGTTATCTAAGGGAATGGTCCTGGCGGGCGTTCTGTGGGGGGCACCATACTGAGCGCCAGATTGAGGGAGTGTTATGGCGCATCATTCTATGGGAGGCAGCCCCTGACAGGGCGGGGGCTCCGTGGGAGGGGGAGGTTGGGGGGGGGTCGCTCACCGTGTCCAGGGAGGCAGCCGCCCGCATGTCAGGCAGGAAGCCGACATCAAGCACGTGGAGCAGGAAGTCCTGGCTGTCGATGCCGTAGACACGGTCCAGGAAGAGGACCATGGGGGCTTTGTGGTCGGGCACGAAGGAGGCGGACATCCGAGGCTGCACCAGGGCCCCATCTAGCAGCAGGGAAACCGTGAGCCCGCACCCGCCGCAGCTGCCCCGAGGCCTTCTTCCCAAGGACTCCCTCTCCCCTTAGCCCCGTACCTTTGCCCAGGGTGGGGATCTGCAGGGGCAGGCTGATAATGCCCACCAGGTCGTCCAGGGGCACCAGGGAGCGCAGAATGGCCCGGATCCTCAGCGCTTCTCCCTTCCCGGCCTGGATCAGCTGTGAGGGGGCAGGGGACAGAGGAACTTCACCCTCCCTTCTGGTCCCACCGCCACGAGCGCTGCCCCCGCGCCCTCCCCCCGATACGAACGTGAGTCTCCGGAGCACAGCGTCCCAGCAGGTCGATCAGGGCGGAGTAGAATGACATGATGGCATTTCCCAAGTGCACACGGTTTTCTTCAGGGGCCTCTTCACCCCCGTGGCTGAGGGAAGGAAAGTCAGTCCGTCAACAAAGCCCTTCTCACGCCCGGCGCCTGTCGTCCAATCTCGTGAGGTCCTGACACCAACCTTGGGAGGCGGCGGCTACTTAACCCATTTTATGGAGGAGGCCCAAGGTCACACAGCTGATAAGTTTCTGAAGCTGGATTTGAACTCAGACCTTGCTTCAGACTCAGAGCCTACCCTCAAGGAGCTCCCAGTCTAACGGGAGAGTCAACGTGCAAACACCCAAACAAGATGGATACAATATAAAGGGGGAAATCTCGGAGAGGAAGGCAACAGCAATGGGGCTGGGCCAGGAAAGGAGTCCGGGGAAGCTGGAAAAGCAGAGACAAGGGAAGTCTGAAGATAAAATGAGGCTGTGATGGGGCAGGCCCGAGCCAGGAGGATGTGGTGGACGGACGCTGCACTTGGAGACAGCAAGGCCTGAGTTTAATTTCTATTATCTGGGTGACTCGGGGTAAACCGCTTAACCTGTTTGCCTCAGTTTCCCCATTTGCAAAATAGGGATAATAGGGATACCTTTCTTCCAGGGTTGTTGTGAAAATAAAATGGGATAGCTTAGGCAGATTCCGAGCAGTGATTTGGGAGGTGCTGAACCCCTCATGACTGGATGACTGGGCCATGGATTCTTAACCTGGGGGCCTGGGGGTTTTTATGTTTATTTAAAATATTTTGATAACAACTTCAATAGAAAGAGTTTCTTCTGTAATTCCCTCTATTTTATTTCATGGATTTTAAAGCATAACTTTTAGAAGGGGCCCACAAGCTTCACCAGGCTCCAGAGGGAGTCCAGGCCACAGAGAAGGTTAAAGACCCCCGAGTTTTTGACACCGGGATTCTGGGACACTCACTGCTCCCGCCGCCGATCCTTCCTGACGCCCGGGCCATCTCGAGCGGGATCCTCCGAGATCCGGATCGCCTCTTCCATAGCAGCCAGCAGCCCAGAGCCGCCCTCTCCTCGCAGGGCCGGGCCAAAGCATTCGGGGCGCCGGATGAGCAGACGGACCACGACGTTAGCATTCTCTTCCACACTCTCTCCTGTGAGGGGGAGGCAGGCAGGGCAGAGAGTCCGGCCTCAGAGCTCGGTCCCAATGTGGACGCCATCCCTTCCCGGCCTTCCTCTCAGCCTCCACGGAGCTGCCGGATGGCCATTCCTGCCTCCCCGGCATCCTCACCGTTAACAAAGACGGCAAATCTCAGGAAATCCAGATAGCGCTCCCCCCCGCAGGGATTCCAGCCAATGTCGGGGTAGCCCTTGGCCAGCAACATGGGGCAGCTCTGAAGGCCGCAGCCGGCCAAGTAGGAGACAACCTGAAAGGGAAGGGGGTGATGGGACCATCGAAGCCAGACCTGCTGCCCGCCTTCTCTTGGGTCCCAGGGTGAGGTCGGGGCAGGGGGCAGGAATCCCCACCTTTTCCAGGTCTTGCTCCTGAAGGGCCAAGGCCAGCTCATTGTTGTCTATGACGGAGGCAGCCGCCACGTCTAGCGGAGTGGAACCCTGCATACCTGTATGGGGACAGAAGGTTGGCTCAGGGCTACGGGAAGACAGGGAGGGCCTGGGGGTGGGGCAGGGGCACGGAGAGCAGCCCGGGCCAGGGCTCAGGGCGGCGGGGAACTCACCCAGGCCGATCCCACTGTTCTCCAGCAGGTAGCTGAGGTGGTCAAACATGGACCTTTGGTTCTGGCGACTAATGCGACAGAAGTAGCAGAGGAACCGGCAGCAGCTGGTGACCATTTTGGGGAAGCGGATTTCCTAGAGACAGGACAAGCAGCCTGGGCCGTGAGGGAGAGCCTTCTCCCCAATGGCCCAAAGTTCTGAGAGTCTTCTTCCCCTCAGCCTGTGAGGAGCTTCTCTCCCAGCATCCCCGGGCTCTGATTTTCCCTTCCTACCAGCCCCAGATCCCAAAAACCTTTCCCCTGAAATCTCAGCCTCTGAGAGGTTTTGTCCATCAGTCTCAGAGCCTGAGAGCCTTCTTTCCCCTGAAGCTGCGACCTCTGAGAATCTCATTTATCTTTTAACCCTATACTGTGAAAGTCTTCTCCTGACCCCTCACCCCGATGCAATCAGGCTTCTTTTCCCGGTAGTCCTTGACTTACCTTAGACTCTCCCCCTCCTAACACATTGACCATAACTTCCATCACTGTTTCGTGCATCCCCAAAGCCCTCATCAGATTTGGGTGCTGGTAAAAAACCTTGTTGTTCATGATATTCCTGCAGAAAAAAGGGGACATGGGGTCACCGGAGTCTCCAAGTCGCTGGTCCACTGACTGAGGTGGAGAGGAGGAAACAGAAGGCCTGGGATTCTGAGGGAGAGTTTTCTGGTCACTTCTAGGTGAGCTGGGAAAAAATGCCTAAGACTCCTGGGAGAGGCAAGTAAGGTCTCAGAAAATCATTTCCCCCCCAAAATAAAACATAAAACCAATTCCTAAAGCTCTCAGAGCCCTGAACTTGGCCATGAAGACAATAGCAGAAGCTAAGGAATGATAATTAATAATAATAGCTAACATTTATTCGTGTAGCAATTTCCAAAGCACTTTGCAAACATCTCCGTTGACCCTCACTATCATCCTAAGAGGTAAGTGCCATTATTCTTCCCTTTTTATGGATAAGAAACTGAGACTCAAGGAATTTTAGGAAGATTCTTGCTGAATAAGTATTGTTCTGGGGTTTGGGCCCGGGTCCTCCTGGCCACACTCTAGGAGGAAACAGGGAGGGAGGGAGGCAGGTTAAGCACACAAAGCCACGGGACCTAGAGTTGGAAAGGATCTCAGAGACGTCTCAGATCAGAGGGTGACAG
This sequence comes from Antechinus flavipes, assembly GCF_016432865.1. Taxonomy (NCBI): domain Eukaryota; kingdom Metazoa; phylum Chordata; class Mammalia; order Dasyuromorphia; family Dasyuridae; genus Antechinus; species Antechinus flavipes. The sequence continues at coordinate 613,309,135 of NC_067400.1, forward strand.
ATTTAAAGCTAGAAAAGTCTCCAGAGCTCCTCTGGGAGGAGAGAACCCGTCTCGGAGCCCCGCAGATCCAAGTTCAAGTTTGAATTCGAGGCTGGATGGCCCTGAACAAGTCATATGACATTTCAGTAATCCAGGCAACTCTTTGTTACAGAGTGCACAGGTCACGATGAGGGCTGGGGGAGATGATATTTATGGAAGGCTCATCTGCACTGGGGGAGGGGGCAAACCTAAGGAATCCCGGGCTCGGCCCCTCTCCCTGGCTTCCGGCCCGAGAAGCCGAGGGAGAGAGGGAGGGAGGGAGAGCAGCAGCAGCAGGTGGGAGTTGGGGAGGGGAGGGATGGCCCGGGGAGAGGAGATTACCCAATGCTCTGGATCATGAGGTTCTCCTCCTGTGGCCCCATCTGCACAATGAGCAAGGAGCGGATCTGACACAGGCTTTCCAGGAGGCTCATGGTGTCCTCCACGGAGGACGGGGAGATGGTGTAAGCCCTGGGCAGGGCGCGGAGCAGCTCCCCGAGGCCGTCGTACTGCCGGTGGAGGAGGCTGAACATGGCCCGGACCAGCTCTGGGCTCTGGATAAAGTCCTCTTGGGCCCAGCGCACCATCGTGTGAGAGACCAGCTCCTGCAAGGACTCTGAAGGGGCACGGGAGGCCATCAGACCAGCGACTTCCCTGCCCGGGGCCGAGCTGTGCCCGCAGCCGGGGCTCCCTGCCATTTTCTTGCCCCTACTTTATCACTGCCTTCTGTTTCTGGCTCCCAGGTCCCTGCCCTCTGTGCCCTGTCCTTTCTCTGGGGGTTTTCCCCATCAGCCAGGGCTCCCTGGCTCCAGGGCTGCCATACTCTTGCTCCCTCGCCCCTATTTTATCACCTTCTCCCCAGCTCCCTGCCCTCTGTGCCCAGTCCTTTCTCTGGGGGTTTCCCCCACCCGGCCCCAGGCAAATAACCCGGGCTGGGTTCCTCCTCACCAGGCTTTTTCTCCTCCGGGGGAGGGGTCTCCTCTGGCTCCTTCTCCTTCTTCTTCACCAGCTTCACCTTCTCCAAAAAGCTCATGAGCCGGCCTCCCAGGGTGGTCTCCTCTTCCACCTCCTCCTCCTCCGCTTCCAGCTGGATGCCTAATGGGGCGGAGGGAGCGTCTGAGCTGGCCCGGCCTGGGGGAGCGGCCCCGGGGAGGGGGCCAGGCTTTTCCAGGGGCAGGCCCCGAGGGAGAGCTGGGGAAGGCTGTGCCACTGGCCTCCTCACCGCAGTGCAGCAGCAGGTCCTGGTGAAAATCCAGCAGCTCCTGCCGAATGTCGTCCGGGACCGGACACTCCTCCTCGTCTCTGCCCCCTTTGAAGTGCAGAAGCATGTTGATCTAGAAAGTGAAGGAGAATTTGAAGGGTCAGGGGGCAGAGGGGCAGGAGAATGAGGTCTAATGGGTCAGGGCTCAAGGAGAGGGCCTTGAAGACCAAGCCAAAAAGGAAAGACAACAGGACAGAATGGGGCCCGGAGGTTCAGTGGTCAGAGAGCAAGGGATGGGGGAGCAGAGTTCAGAGTAGGTCAAAGAGTAGAGGTCAGGGTCAGAGGGCACAGATAGGAGGATCAAAAGTTAGAAAATGAGGGGTGAAAAGATAGGGTCAGAGAGCAGGGACCGGATGGAAGGCCATACAGCAGGGGGTCAGAGGGCAGAGAACAGGGGAAGGAGAAATGGATTCAAATAGGATGTGGAAAATGGGAGGGATGAGGGACAGGGTAGGAAAGAGAATAAGCCCCTACTATGTGCCAGGTATGGGACTAAGCATTCAGAGAATGGGGAGTAAAGGGCCTGGGGATGAGGAATCCAGGCTGAGGGGGTAGGAAGGAGAGGCCGGGGAAGAGGGGACAGAGGGTCAGCGTCCCCCGGGACTGGGTCATCGGGCACCTGCTCCTGGGGCGGAGAGCGAAACTCTCGGGTGCGCCGGGCGGTCTCCGCGGCGGACATAGTGAAGGCCTTCATGAGCAGCCCGTAGCGGCTGCGCTGGTTGTTCTGTAGGCAGCTGACGTAGCGCTCCGAGAAGGCGATGAGCGCCTCCACTCGGTGCTGCAGCTCCTGATCACAGAAGTACTCCAGCAGGTGGCACATCTGGAGGGTGGGGAATGCATGAGCCCAGGGGCAGTCGGGCCCACGCCCCCCTGAGCAGCAGCTGCCTCCTCCTGCCAGGGCCCTTGGCCCCAGACTGCCCCTCCACCCACCTGCAGTTTGACAGACTCGGGCAGCTTCATCTGAAGTAGTCCCTCCTCCACCGCTTCTTCTTCCTCTCCCTTCTCTTCTTCCTCCTCTTCCTCTTTCACCTCCTCCTCTTTTTCTTCTTCCTCTTCTTCATCCTCTTCCTTCTCTTCTTCATCCTCCTCCTCCTCCTCCTCCTCCTCTTCTTCCTCTTCCTTGAAAACTTCAGGCTCAATCATCCTCAGAATTTGCTTGACGTCCTCATCCCCGAAGATGCCCATCACCTGCAGGACCAATTCCAGGTCCCTCAGTGTGGAAGTCGAGGCCTCTCTTCCTCCTCATTCTTCTCCTCGTGTTCCTCCTGTGCCCCCTCCTGCTTCCCCAGCCCTGTCTTCTCCCCGTCCCCCACCTAAGCCAGGACCCGGCTTCCCTGTCCCCTCTCCCTTTCTTTCTTCTCTGGGGCCCAACTGCCCTCCCCCTTCTAGACCCCAGGGCCCCTCACTGAGCGCCTCTCTGCGCCTGGGCCGGCCCCCAAACCATCTCCGGGTGGTCACCGAGGCAAGGCTGGGGGGGGGGACTATGGGCCAGAGAGCAGAGGACATTATGAGCCACTCGGAGAAGGGACAAAAGATAACGGGTCAAGGGAGTGAATGCTAGGAGTGAAGGAAGAGCTCTGGGGGGAGGGGGGACTGACGATGGAGAAGGTGCCCAAGTGCAGGGGTGGGGGTCTGAGGGATGACCGAGCCACTGAGGGATGACCGAGGGACTGAGGGATGACCGAGGGACTGAGGGATGACCGAGGGACTGAGGGATGACTGAGGGACTGAGGGATGAATGAGGGACTGAGGGATGACCGAGCCACTGAGGGATGACCGAGGGACTGAGGGATGACCAAGGGACTGAGGGATGAATGAGGGACTGAGGGATGACCGAGTGACTGATGGATGACCGAGGGACTGAGGGATGACCGAGGGACTGAGGGATGACCGAGGGACTGAGGGATGAATGAGGGACTGAGGGATGACTGAGGGACTGAGGGATGAATGAGGGACTGAGGGATGACCGAGCCACTGAGGGATGACCGAGGGACTGAGGGATGACCAAGGGACTGAGGGATGAATGAGGGACTGAGGGATGACCGAGGGACTGAGGGATGAATGAGGGACTGAGGGATGAATGAGGGACTGAGGGATGACCGAGGGACTGAGGGATGAATGAGGGACTGAGGGATGACCGAGTGACTGAGGGATGACGAGGGACTGAGGGATGAATGAGGGACTGAGGGATGACCGAGTGACTGAGGGATGACCGAGGGACTGAGGGATGAATGAGGGACTGAGGGATGACCGAGTGACTGAGGGATGAATGAGGGACTGAGGGATGACCGAGGGACTGAGGGATGACCGAGGGACTGAGGGATGAATGAGGGACTGAGGGATGACCGAGGGACTGAGGGATGACCGAGGGACTGAGGGATGAATGAGGGACTGAGGGATGACCGAGGGACTGAGGGATGAATGAGGGACTGAGGGATGACCGAGTGACTGATGGATGACCAAGCCACTGAGGGATGAATGAGGGACTGATGGATGAATGAGGGACTGAGGGATGACCGAGGGACTGAGGGATGAATGAGGGACTGAGGGATGACTGAGGGACTGAAGGATGACCGAGGGACTGAAGGATGACCGAGGGACTGAGGGATGACTGAGGGATGACCGAGGGATGACCGAGGGACTGAGGGATGAATGAGGGACTGAGGGATGACCGAGGGACTGAGGGATGACCGAGGGACTGAGGGATGAATGAGTGATTGATGGATGAAGGGAACGATTTGTGGACAGGGTTAGAGACCGTGAAACCTGACGGGCAGAGTTGGAGCGGGGGACGGAGGGACCCGGTGGTTACCAGCAGGGTGGACACCAGTTTGAGCACCGGGACGAACTGGAACTCCACAGAGCCCCCCACGGGGTCCCGGGCGTGCTGGCCGCCGTCTCGCACGGCCTCCTCCAGCATCCTCAGTGCCTTGTCGCGGAGCACCTCCAGGGGCATGGCGGGGCTGAAGCGGGCCGGGGCCTCGGCAGAGCCCGCGCCCACGGGGGCCGCCACGAAGCAGGGCGGGGAGAAGTGCAGAGGCGGCCGCAGGGAAGTGGAGGCGCCCACCCCCGGCAGCCCGTGGCGCCGCGAGCCCTCCTCCCCGGGGGCGGCCGGCGGCCCGGGAGGGAACAGGGTGATGGTGCTGGTCTCGGGCGTCAGCGGCACGATGTACTCGTTGAGCATGGAGCGGCGCGAGCGGCAGGCGCTCTCCAGGTGGATGCTGATGAGCAGGTCGTAGTAGCCCGCGCGGAGCGCGCCCGGCAGGTGCGCGTCCTCGATGGCGTGCAGCAGCTGCGCCTGGTCCACGTGGCTGCAGAGCGCGTGCGCCACGCGGTTGTTGCCCAGGGCGCACACGGCCCGGTACAGGTTCAGCGTGTGCGAATGGAAGCGCTGCAGGGCCAGGCGCTCCGAGAGCTCCAGGATGTCCATGCAGCTGGGGGGGGAGGGGGCAGATGAAGAGAGAGGCGGGGGGGGGGGGGGGGGAGAGGAGGGGGAGAGAGAAAATGTGGGGGGAGGAGACAAGGAAGTACCGAAAGGGAGAGAAATAGTGCGGGGGGGCAGATACAGAGAGACAGAGAGAGAGAAGAGAATGAGGGAGGGAGGGAGAGAGAGAGAAGAGAGACAGAGACAGAGAAAAACACACAGACAGAGACAGAGAGAGACACACACAGAGAGACAGAGAGAAACAGAGAGAGAGAAGAAGGAGGAGGAGGAGGAGGAAGGATGAATGGAGAGATTTAGGCAAAGGCAGACAGAAAGAGATCACACAGAGGGGAACAGAAAAAGGGAGAAAGGGGGAGAGACAGAGACAAAGGGAGACAGAGACAGAGTCAGAGAACACACAGAGAGACAGAAAGACCGAGAAAGAAGGAGAAGCAAAGACAGGGGACACGTCACATACACACACACACACACACATAACCGAGGAGGTAGAAATGCGTGCAGAGAAGCAGACACAGGTGGAGGAGCGTGGGGAACGTGAGAAGTTCCTGGTTCCCCAGGGTAGGAAAGAGGGACTGGAGGGGCCCCCGAGGCTGGGCAGGGTCGGGCGCTCACCGGTTCTCCTCCGGGATATGCAAGGCCATCATGGTGAGTGGCTCCTCACACTGCACAGCCCAGCCCAGGCGGTCGCCCGCCCGGTGCGTCTCTACTTGTAGGAAGTGGTTGGGCATCCTGCTCCAGGACACGGGCATGAGCATCTGTACCTCCAAGCGGGGGGGACACTGTGGGGCTGGGTTCTTCCGTTCGCTCAGGAACATGGCGGCTGACAGGGGCATGATGTTCTGGTGGAAGAGAGGGAACGGGGACGCGAGAAGTTGAACGGTCTGAAGGTTGGGGACCCACCTCCTGTCTTAACTAGTCCTTCCCACATACCATCCTTTTGCTTTTCCCACCAGCCAAATTGGCCCGTGCCGTTCCCTGCACCTCCTTGCTCTCCCCATCTCCCTGCCTTTGCTCACATTTCCCCTTGTACCTAGAATATGCTTGAGTATTCACCTGATCGTCCCAGGGTCAGTAACAGCCTTCCCCCTTAGTCCTCAGAGACCATTTGCCCTTTGGACAGCTCACGGAATAGTGTGTGTCTGTTACACTGTGAGCTCCCACAAGGCGAGGACTGATCACTATCTAAACTTCATCTCTTCTCTAATAACTAGGTCAATGAAATTAAGTCGGTGAAAGTTTATATAATTGATGAGTGAAGGAACACATCTCTCCATTATTCATTCCACCCATGTGTTACTCATTCCAGCCACTGAATGCTCTTTGCATACTTATCTATTCACCACTCACTAACTGCATCCATCCTTCCTTTTATCCACTGACCATACTTATTCATCCTTCCAAAATTTACTCATATCAGTTATTTCCCCCTCATCCTATTCATTGGCCACTCAATCCACCCATGTACCACTTATTCCTTTCATCCATCCATCCATCCATCTATCCCTCATCCTATTCATTTGGCCATTCACTCCATGAATCACCGACCCCTTGCAGCCAACATTGACTCATTCCATCCATCCTCTATTTAGCTGCTCCGTCTGTCTATCCCTTATTCTTTCCACATACCCATCTCTCCGTCACTCCATCCCATTGACCATACACACGACTCAAGCCACCCATCCCTCACATCGCCTACAAATCTATCCCTCCCTCCATTCATGGATCCCACACTTCAGAAATCAACACTCAGTCCATCCATCTGTCATTCCATCAGTCCAGCTCTGTCCTTTCACTCACTTGACTCCTGCATCATTTATTCCATCTGTCCATCAGCCTATCCATTCTTCCCCGCAGCCGCTGACCACACACTCCATTTCCAGATCACTTTCTCCATTCATCACTCACCCAATTCACCCATCACTCATTTCATCCATCCATCAAAAATTTCATCCATCTGTGCCATTTCTTCCAGGAAGCTCCTGACCATCCCCCTTCCACCCTGATCCTCCCGCCCCGCTGTGCACAAACACCCATCCCCTGCCCATCACCTTCAGCTTTCCCAGTTCAAATTGCATAACATTTTGGTGGTGGGAAGTACGAAGGCCGCTGGAAACAGCTTCGTGTTTGGCTCCACCTGGCGGAGAAAGTAGGACATGAGGTGTGGACCACAGTTGGAGGGATATTAGGGAAGCTCTGATCCCTGTTCTGGAGAGTTAAAGGGAGAAGAGGGAGAAGCCGTACTCCCTGAACCTCTCCCCCCCCTCGCCCCTCCCCTCCCCCAGCCTAGGCTGGCACCTGCAGAGCCCACCACCTGCCCCCAAGCTCGCTGTTCTCCGGGAGCCAGCCTCGGTGGTCCCTGCTCAGCCTTCCCCGTGGGATGATGGGAGTGAGAACTGGGGGAGAGTCAGTGAGACTGACGAGGAAAAGCCCTCCGGGTCGGGGGGCAGAGACTGACCTGGAAAAAGGTGTTGCTCTCTTTTCCATTGGCCGTGAAGGTCATGAGGCCGGTGGCCAGGTCCACCAGGCAGCCGATGACCAGGTCCGTGTGACTAATGCGTCCTTGCTGCCCCGGGCTCACAAAGTCCCCACCCCACACCATGTAGCAGTTACTGCGCTTCAAGCTAACGGGGAGAGGGGAGATGAGGTGTCACTGCCGGGGGTCCGGGCCCGAGAACTCCAGGATTCAGACCGTGAACCCCGGGGAATGAGAATCCAAGACCGTTAGCCTAGATCCCAGGACCCTACAGCCTCCAGAACCCAGACTCTAACCCCGACCCCCCAATCACCCGGGGCAGCTGGTGGAGCAGCGGGTGGAGCACCGGCCCGCGGGTAGGTTCAGATCTATGTAACCTTGAGCAAATCACTTAAATCTTAAATGAAACCAGAAATCGTTGCAGACCCCAAACCCTCAGTCACATCTTGTCCCCAGAGACATGTCTCTTCCTCCCCCATTCAACCCCAGACTCGAACATGATTTACTGATGTCAAAAGAACTCGAGCAGGGAGGGAGCTGAGGCCCTTCATTTCAGTCTGTCAATGAGCATTTATAAAGTGCCTACTGTGTGCCGGGCACGGTGCTAAGCACCGGGATACAAAAGAAAGGCAAAAACACAGTCCCTGCCTGCAAGGAAGTTGCTTTCTAACGGCGGAGACAAGAGAATCACAAGGTATCTTCGTTGTAGATGCCCAGGAGAGTAAGAAGACTGGGAAGGTTGGGAGGGTCCTAGATGTGAAGGGTTTGAAAGTCAGAATTTTCTATCTGATTCTGGAGGTTATGGGAAGCCACTGGTGCTTAATGAGTAGGGGACCATTGGACCTGGGCTTTGGGAAATCACTCTGCAGCTGAGCAAAGCTGAGATGGGCTCGAGGGAGGAGAGCCTGAAGCAGGCCGGCCCCCAGCAGCCACTGCAACAGTCCGGGAGGGAGGCGACGAGCGTCCGCACCAGGGTCAGAGCGGGAACGTCCAAGAAGCCGAGATGGGAATCAGGGATGGGGTGGAGGTGGAAGCTTGGGGGCTGTCACCGGCGGGGGTGGTAAAAGAAGGGTTTGGGGAATAGGGATAAGGAGTTCCATCTCGGAGGGTGGAGTTGGAGATGCCCATCAGACATCCGGCTTCACTCGAGATGCCCCCAAAGTCACTGGCGATGCAGGCCTGGAGCTCGGGACAGAGAGGGGCCCTGGAGTCCCCTGTTAGAGCTGAGGAGTCCGCCTGCAGGAGCTGATGGGGTCACCAAGCGGAGGAGTGTGGAGGGAGGGGAGCGGGGGCTCAGGACAGACCCTGGAGGATACCCACAAGCTCGAGGCCGGGGCTGGGGAGAAGAGCTGGCAGAGATTGACATGAACCAGCAGCATCGTGTTCACAAAGTTTGGACACGAATGAGAGAGCTGGGATCTGACTATGGCCTCTGACTATTTTTTTCACGGTCAGAGCTTAGAACAGGGGATGTCAGGGCTGGGGGGACGCTAGAGCAGAGGATGGCAGGGCTGGGAAGGCCTTGGAAGTCACCTAGTCCATTCCTTCCAATCTACCTTAACCAACAGTGGCCATTATATCATTCATTTCATTCTTTATTATCTGCTCCCCACTATGGGTCTTCCCTGAAAGCTTTGCTCAGGAAGCCTTCCCCGCTTCTCTGGATTGTCAGTACTCTCATTTCCTCCTTCAGCTGTACTGGTTTGTGTCCATGTTTCATGCCCCAGTAGAACATAAACTTGAAAACAGAGACTTTTTTCGGCCTGTATCCCTGGCACATTGGGTGCTTAATAAACACTTGTTGGATTGGATTGAAGACTTCAGAGAGGGCATATGAGGGCATTTTCCCTGCTCATCCCTTCACAGGGATGCAAGGAGAGACCATGTAGGGAACCAAAAACTGAAGAGCTCCTAGAATTCTCCAATTCGGGGCCTGCCTGAAACAGGGCAGGTTCCTAATAACTGCTTCTTCTCTGACTGACTGGGTGTCTTTGAGGTTCTATGTTTGTATTCCTATCACTAGCACAACATCTAGTATACAGTAGGTGCTTAATGGGTGCCTTTTGCATTGAAACGGATTGATCCTTAGTGAGGGAGGGCACCTAAGGGACCATTTAATTATGTTCCCTCATTGAACAGAGGAAAACAGGGTCAGACTGTTAAGAGTCCGGAGTCCTTTGTACATGGTCGGTGCTTACCAACATTGGGTAAGTTCAGATATTGGTAGATTTAGACATTGAAGGTACATGAGAAACTCTTGAATTGCATTTCCTTGTTTTACAGCTAAGGAAACAGAGGCCCAGGTTGTAAATGGCAGAGTTGGGGTTTGATCCGCATTGATCCCCATTCCCCTGTGACTCTAGACTCTTCCACTTAACCGTCCCCCTCAGCGCCTTCATTTTATAGGTGGGTAAATTAAGGCCCCCAAATGTTAAATGACTCACTTAAGACCATCTAGCATGATTTGCCCGTCTCCTCCCTCAAAGCTCGTGGCCCTTCCCATAGCTGAAGCTGTTCTGGATTGTGTCCGCCCTCCCTCCCGCGTGCCTTGGCTCCCACATTCGCACCGACCTGTTGTGTACGTTGCCTCGCTCGTCCCCCATGGTCACCGTCACAGCGCGGACTTTGGTGAGATCGAAATTCATGTCGTGCTGGTGGTAGTCAGGGGTGACCCAGCCCACCCACACTGAGCTGGGCTCCTGGCCGGCAAACACCCGGACGGAGTAGTAATACTAGGAAGAAGGAGAGACGCAGGGTGGGTGGGCAGAGGAAGGGCCGAGGGGACCCTCCAGCCCTGCGCCGGTAGTTCTGGGGGTTCTCTAGAGGCTGAGCTGGGGACCAGATCGGGGGTCTCAGGGGTCCGAGGGCCACCCTGCAGCCCCTCCTCTCCCACAGTCCTCACCGTGGTGGTGTTGAGGATAATCTCAGGGTCATCCCTGTTGTCCGCGGACACCACGTCGCGAGGCAGTCGGGGCAAAGCGGGGGTGGCGGGTGGTTGAGTCAGCATGGCTGCCTTCTTGGCTTTGAACAAGAACCTGGGGATGGGGGTAGGAGAGGAGAAATATAAGAGCCCCCCTCTCCTAGTTTCTCACATCATGGCACCTGCTCCTTCCCTTTCCACCGCCCCTGCCCCAAAAGGCCATCGAGTCATCAGTTGAGATTCCAGAGCTCTTCTCTCCACCTCAAATGTTGCAAGCCCCTGGACTGGGGTGTCCAGTGTTGGGTATTCCCACGTCACAGTCCAATCTCGAGATCATAGCATTTGGAGGGGACTTAGATCCCACTTAGTCCACCCTTCTTATTTTATTTTATTTATTCTTATTTTTGCTGAGGCAATTGGGGTTAAGCGACTTGCCCAGCGTCACACAGCCAGGAAGTGTTAGGTGTCTGAGGCCAGATTTGAACTCAGGTCCCCCTGACTCCAGGCCTGGTGCTCTCCACTGTGCCACCGAGCTGCCCCTTCTCCCTCTCAGTTTATAGTGAGTCTCAGAGAGGGTCACACAGCTAGGGAGGAGCCAGGCTGGCATTTGAAGCCACATCTTCCGGATACACACAGTCCCCGTCCCACTGGACACCATGTTGCCTGTCTCTGGGCTGAGATTTCCAGCCTCACGCCCACTCACCCCCTCTTCTTGCTCTTCTCAGTGGCAGCGTCCTTCTCGTTCTCAGCTCGGGCCGGGGACCCTCCCGTTGCTTCGGCCCCTGCCTGAGAAGCCGCCCCATCCTTGGCGGGCCCCCCAGCCCCCTCCTTGCTGCCCTCGGCCTCGCCCGACCGGCCCGCCGAACGCTGCATCTGCTCATAGTCGGGGTCAGGCTCCGCCGCTCGGACCTCATCGTCCCCGGGGGGCTGGGGACCCGGGGGGGCCAGAGGGGTGGCCCCCGGGGTGCAGCGGAAGTGCTGATAGAACTGCACCGGGAGGCTCAGCCTCAGGAACATCATCTCCACCAGGCTGTTCTGGGAGCCCCACGTGCGATGCGTCAGGCGCAGGCAGGGAGGCGTGTCCACCGTGCCGTCCACTCGGGTCACCTGCGGGAGGGGGATTGTTGGGGGACGAGAGGCCACAGAGAGCCGAGATCCGGGACAGACCCCATCCCCTCGACTGCGTCCTCCTTCCCACCTTCCACCGAACTCATTTGCGTATTTATCTTGTCTACATTTTTATACATTTCTGTTGAATCCTCCACTAGAATGTAAGCTCACTGGCAGTGGGGAGCGTTTCCTTCTCTGTTCCTATCCCCTTAAGTGCCTGACACACAGTAGGTTCTTAAGAACTGCCCGTCCTAGATAAATTAGATCTTAGTAAGTCGGATTTAGTTAATAAGTTAGATTTAAGAAAAACAGACTAAGTCTATGTAGCCAAGTCATGATCAGAGCAACAATGGATTATTCCACGGGAAGCAGTAACATTCATGTTCCCGTTGCCCATTTCCATTGGGCGGAAGACAATGGTCGTATTTGCCATTATTATAGCCCCAAATAATGTGAATTTAAATCCATGCATTCGTTGTTGGCGCTATTGGCACATGATTAAGCAAACATAGAAAAACAGTCAAGATTAGTGATGAGCTAACAAACTGTACTTAGGCGTTCGTAGTTCTCCACATTTCTACAGAACTGCAGGGTTCTCAGGGGCACTTCCAGTTTGCCTGGCATGACTCTCTTATTTCAGAGAGAAAATGGAGGCTCAGGGATGTGAAATCCCACTCTGGTACTCGACTAAGGCAAAGCTGGAGCCCAGGTTCTCCTGCTCTGTCAGAGCGAGTTGACGAGAGTCATGTCCCGAGCTCAGATCTCCTGAGTTAAGTGAATCCCATATCGAGGACGCCTGGGAGAACGTCAGGAGAGGAGCCGGGGACGTCTCCGGCTCTGCAGAGGGAAGCGGGGGCTTCTCACCTCATAGTGGGGATGGTCAGGGGGCATCGGTTCAAACTGAGGCAGGCTCTTGCTGAACCAGGTGGTGACAGGCCGCTGCATGTTGATGGCAAAAGGTTCAAAGCCCTCCTGGAGTCCACAAATGGTGAAGTAGCGAAGAGATCCCACATCCTGGCCTAAATTTAGGCGTCCCACCTGGCCCAGGCCCAGGCTGCAGACAGGGAGGAAGCCTGGTGGGAGGGAGCATGGGGGGCACAAGGTGAGGGGTAAGTTCAGAAGGTAGACAAGAGTAACTCCCATTTTTCTGAGGCTTTTAAGTTTGCAAAACGTTTTCTTTGCAACCACCTCAGTGAACCACAACAACAGCACTTTAAGCTTTGAAAATCTTTTTTCAAATGTCATCCCACTTTGAAGGATACCTGAGAAGTAGGTACTAGTATTAGCCCAACTTGACACATGAGGAAACTGAGGCAGACAGTAGCTAAATGACTTGCTCAGGGATTTAAACTTATGTCTTCCTGATTCCAAGCTCGCTACTCCTTCCGTTACTGTGTAAAGGGAGACTCGAGAGTTTTGGGGACCAGGAGAAGGGCTCCTCACCATCCCCAATCTCAATATCCTTAAAGGCCGTCTCCGAGCCCGAGTCAGACATGAGCACTTCTCCATTGAGTGTGAAGAGGATGTTGTTCTCCGTGAGGTCGATCATACACCCAACCACGTCTCCTGGTTGCCAGGGTCGCCCAAATGGCTCACTGCCCATGTGCCAGCGCTGCCCCTACAGACGTGCGGAATGAGAGGTAGGCGTGGGTGAGGGAAAGCATCACAGGGGTACATGAGTGAAAAAACGCAGAGCAAAGGGATCCGTTTCCAGGAACTGAAGAGTGAGGAAGAGCCTTAATTTCCCAGCATTACCCCCATTACCCCCAAATTCTACCTCTGACCTCTCCCTCAGAAACAGGTGGAGAGGAGCATGTTGGCCCTGTGTGTCTCTCCATTGTTTTCAGCAAAAATTTAGAGCAAGAACTAGAAGGGTGGATAGATGGAGAAGCAGATGACTGAATCAATAGATAATATTCTAGAGCGGGTGAGTAGGTAAAGAGTATAATTGAAGGATAGCTATATAAAGGGATGAGTGAATGAATAAAAACTTGGATGAATGAATGAATCAATAGTGTTGGGTGAATAAATGCGAAGATGGGCGGATGGCTAAATGAATCAATGAAAGGAAATTTGGGAAGGCTGGTTAGGTGAATAGATGAGCAAGCAGATGGATAAATCAATAGCTGGGTGGCGGGCCGGCTGAATGAATATTTATAGCGAAATAGATCAAAATTGCCCTTTGCATTTTTTTTTCTGATTTGTTTCCCTCTAGGTTCTGCATCAAAGTTCATCTTGAAAGGAGAGTCTGTGGTCAGTTTTGAGAAGAGTGGGAAATGTAGTTTATTGGCTCTGATGCTTCCCTAGGTTCAAATTGTCTGTCCCTGGGGAGGGATGGGAGGAAGGGCTGTCCTGTTTTGTGAAGGAGGAAAAAGAAGAGGGAGTTCTCCTTGGGAGAAGTCAGATGGCCTGGGGGGGCTTCATTTGAGGTGGAAGGTGGGTGGATGATGGGCTACAACGTACAGGACTAGAGAGAGAAGACTCTCCTTAGAGGAAATATCGATGGCAAGGGAGAAGGGGAGTTTGGGAGATTGGGGCAGGGGCGAGGCGGGCAGGAGCTACTCACTCGGTGGCCATTGAACACATAAGCCAAATCATCCGCTCCCAGCTCCACGTCTGGCCGCAGCTCTGGACGGGCCCAGCCCACACGCATCTCTCCAGTGGTCACAGCCTCAAACTCAAAATACCAGCGACCGCTCTGAACGGCGTAGCTGCGTTCTGCTCGGAAGATGCGTACTCGGTCCCCGCTGGTCTGGCTCTCCACTTGGCCTGTGGGGAGGGAACATGGAGGAGGATGGCTCAGAGGGGACAGAGCAGTCCAAGGAATAGAATGGGAATGAGGTGGTCGAGGGCAAAGAGGGGTCCTTGGATTTAATGAAAATGGCCCTCATGAAGAGAGAAGGGGTGACCAATCCTCATGAGGAGTCTCACTCTCTCTTAACTTGAGGACAAGTGGTAAATGAGGCTGAAAGAGAGATGGAGACAGATAGAGACAGGAAGAGAAGAAGATACAGAGTGAGCTGGAAAGGAGATGGGGAAACAATCACCTGTTGAACTGAATTGGAGATATAAGGAAATAGGAATGAGGGGGGGAAAAACCAAGAAGAGGGGAAAATGAGGATAGGAAGAAAGGGATCAGAGAAAATGGAAAGACAGTTAAAAGAGAGATGTAAGAATAGAAAAAAGATGAGAGGAGAAATATAGAGAGAAGGTATTGAGGAAATGGAAGAAGTTTAAGCAATCAGAGAAAGAAGTAAATCAAAGACCAAAAGAGAGAAAATGAAAGAGGGAAGAGAGAGAAAGATGAAGGGAGGGAGAGAGGAGAAATAGAAAGAAGAGGAGGAGGATGAAGGGAAGGAGGAAGGGAAGAGAAGAAATAAAGGGAGAAAAGGAAGAAAGGAGGGAAAAGGAGGGAGAAAGAGAGAATCAGAGAAGGAGCAGTTAGGGAATGGGAAAAAAAGAAGAGAAATGGATTGTCTTTGGTTTGGTTAAAAAAAGCCATTGGGAGAAATCTTGGGCAAAGTAGAGTGGGAAAGTGAGTGGATCTGGGGGATGGTCTTAGGGACTGACCCCTGCTCCCTCTCTAGGACCCTACTGGTTTGGGGGTATCATGTAGACATGGCTGATGAGAAGCCCAAAGAAAATCTCAAGAAGATGAAACTCCCCAAGATGTGAGTTGGAAACATCCTGAGATGGAGCATGTTTAGGTCATTTGCTGGACTCTTGAATCCTAAATATAAACAAGGGGTCAGAGTCTTAGGCACAGGGGTCACTCACTGGATTCCTGGTCAGGTGGCTCAATGTTATAGCCATAACCCAAGAGGGTGCGCACGGCTTGGCAGAGGCTGTCTCGGTTGCTACGCTTGGTAGCCTCATCCAGGAGGCGGTAGGGGACAAGTCGGGGGTTCCTCCGGGCGGGGATGTCTTGGACAGCACTGTAACTCCAGCCTTGACCCACACGGTCTCTCGCCCACACGTTGTGCCCATTCTCAGCCAGCCGGTCAACGAGCGTGGTCTGTGCTGGTGTTAACCGCACGTGGCTCAGGTCCAACGGAGCCGGCTTGTACCGATTACTCATCATGTACCTGTGGATGCCCAAAAGGACTTACCTTTAACACCTGACCTTCTGAACCCCTTTGCCTCTGACCCTCTCACTCATAATGACAGAACCATCAGGGACCACACTCCACATCTGAATGGGTATCCCCTCCATAACATTCCTGACAAGTGGTCTCAGCTTAACCCACTCTCCCCTAGGGCAGGCAACCCATTCCATTTGGGGTGGCTCCAATTGTCAGTCAGTAAGCATTGTGAGGAAGCTTTTTCTGACTTCAGGCTCACACATGCCCCAATCCCTTCAAGGCTCATCATGGTTTTTCCTCCTTTGGGGCCAAACAGAACAAGTCCAGCCCCTCTTCCGGGAGACAACCTTCAGATGCTAGAATGAGGCTCCCATGTCCCCCCACCCCAATGTCTTCTCTAGGCTAAAGATCCTCATTTCCTCCAACCGATCCATACATGCTCTGTAGTCACTAATTCTCTCCTCATTCTGGTCACCCGCCTCTGGAGGTCCTCCAGTTTTTCAATGGCCTTAAAAATGTGCTGTCCAGAATAAAAGATCAGACTCTAAATGAATCTGGTCTGACCAGGGCTAAGCACAGTGTCCCTATCACCAACCTTGGCCATTGCTTCCTTGAATATGGTGACTTAAGGTTAGGATGGTGTTCTTGGCTGTCATTGATTACTGAGCAGTTGATTGATAATATTGTTTCATCTGGAGTCTGGAGTCCACTAAATCCTCACCAAAATATCTATACTTATGTGGTTGTTTTGGGATCTAAATGAAAGATTTTATATTTCCCTTTTCTATTTTATCTTTGTCGATTTGATCTTTCTTAACTGCTAAGACCTTTAGCCTCTAAAACCTTCCTCTGGCCCTATGACCCTTTGCCTCTGACCTCAATCCTCTCCCCTAGTCCCCCTTCCCCATGTTTTATCCCAGCCTGTTCCAAACTCACGTCTTGGGGAGTTTCGTCTTCTTGAGGTTTTCCTCAGCCTTCTCATCAGCCATACCTACGTGACACCCCAAAGCCAGCAGGGTCCTAGAGAGGGAGCAGAGAGGGAGCAGGGGTCAGTCCCTAAGACCATCTCCCAGATCCATTCACTTTCCCATTCTACTTTGCCCAAGATGTCTTCCAATATATCTCCAACCCAATTTCTATCTATGTCTCAATCTGTTTTCTCTGACTCCTTAGTCCTCTCTCTCCCCCTCTCCCTTCTCTCTCTACTCTCTTTTCCCAATCCCTCTTTGCCCGATCTCTCGCCTTCACAATCCATTTCTTGGTCTTTTCCTATTCCCTAGATTTCAATTTGTCTGTTTCCCTTTTTGCCTTCATCTCTCCTTCTCCTGGTCTGTGCCTTCCCTGTTTTCAGGCTCCATGTCTCTGTTACCAAGTCTGGGCTCCTTACTTGAGTGTCTCTCCTGACATCTGCAGATTGTAGTTTCTCTCAGGCTCTGGGAGGCTGTGAAAGTCCACCAGGCATGGGTGAAGCCGCTTGTTATCATCCCGTACCTGGTTTGAGGGAGGAGATATCATTGGGGCAGTCAGAAATCACTTCCCAGATTCCATATCCCAACCTTCATCCTCCCTTTCCTCCTTGTTATGATGCTTCCATGTTTATGGGGGCATCTTTTCTATGATGGAAAAATCCTCCCTCCTCCTGGGGCCAGTTTAGGCATCTTGGTCCCATTCCAGCCAGTTCTTCCTCACCGGGCCATAGGTCCATCCTTGCTCAATGCGAGTCAGGGCCCAGAGCTCATGGATATTCTCTGCCAGTTTCTCTCGGATCCGTTCCAGATGAGGTGGCAAAACAATCTTTGAGAGAATAATGGCTGTGTGAAATCATAGGCCTCCCACTGATGAGACACCTTACCCATCTCCCCTTGGTCTCAAACTATCTCCCTTCCTTTTTCCTTTCTCCCTGGACTTAGAGACCAGAACACCTGTTCTCATTCAATTCTAAAAACTAGTTCTGGACTCCCATCAGCCAAGAATAGAGTTTCCTGCCCCCCAGCTACTTATCTTCCCCTTCTTACCCACTTCAAGATCAGTGGGGATTCTTTTAAGTATCCTATTTCCTCTTCTGTCAATCTGGCAGATTTTTACTTTTGTAAATATTCTTATTTTGCTTAGATTATCAGTTTTACTAGTATATAATTGGGCAAATAACTCCTCATAATTGCTTTAATTTCATCTTCATTGATGATGCATCCCCCTTTTCATTTTTGATATTAGTAATTTGATAATCAACTTTCTTTTTCTTTAATCAAATTAACCAATGTCTTATTTTTTTCCATAAAATCAGATCCTAATCCTATTTATTAGTTTACTAATACTTTCTTTTTACTTTCAATTTTATTCATCTCTCCTGATTTTTTCTGGATTTCCATTTTGGTGTTATGTTTTGGTATTTGGTTTCCGTAATTGGGGATTTTTCATTTGTTCTTTCTCTAGTGCCCAACTCATTGATTTGCTCTTTCTTTTACTGATATATGCATTTGGAGTTTCCCCCATATTTCTTTGGCTGTATCCCACCAAGTTTGGTATATTGTCTCATTGATGTCATTCTCTTTAATGAAATTATTGATTTCCCCCCATGATTTGTTCTTTAACTCACTCATTCTTTAGGATTAGATTATTTAGTTTTCAATTGATTTCCAATTTATTCTTCCATAGTTCTTTATTGAATGTAATTTTTATTGAATTATGATCTGAAAGGGGTGCATGTAAATGGTCAATTTTTGTGAAGGTATCATTTACAGCTGAGAAAAAGGTATAGATTCCTTTCTATTTCCATTCGATTTTTCTCTAGAGGTCTATCATATCTAACTTTTCTAAGATTCCATTCAGTCCCATAACTTCTTTCTTATTTATTTTATGGTTAGATTTTTCTAACTCTGATAGAGGAAAGTCGAGAGTCCCTGATCAGTGGGGCTTTTTAAGAATCTTTGTTTCTAACCAGGAAAAGTCAATGAACAGGGTATGAATAAAAGAACTGGAAACTTAGTCCTGGAATGACCCCTTTATTTTATAGAGAATACTAAGGTCCCAAGAGCTGCATGAGTCCTTCTGATGTGAAAGAACCCAATGATGAGATCTTTGGTCCCTAATCTATGCTGTTTTTATAACTTCCTTCATGTAGGACAAGGAAGGAGATGAAAAAATTCCTAAGAGCCTAATTCTTCACATCAGAAAACTAAATTGCATGGAGATGCAATGATTTACCCATGGCCTAGGCAGAGTATGGGGCTGAGCCTTCGCTTGGCATTCAATTCACAAGTTCCTCGCCCTACTTCCCCAATTTCTTAAATCATCATGCTTCTCTTTTATCTCATCTACCTAGTGACCTAATGTCCCCATCCCATTCAATTCAATTTAAAGAGCACCAATGAAGGCACATCCTTGCCCTCTATAAGCTTCTACTCTACTGAGATATTATTTGCATGACTTTCATAGACTGGCTCTCTCCTTGCTTTTTCCTTCCTCCTACTGCCTCCTGCCCCATTGTCCCCCAACTCTACTAGCACTGCAGTTTACCTGGACAGTGTCCACAGGGTAGGGCACAAAGTCGGTGTGGGACAGGCAGCAAGTAGGTCCCAAGAGGTGAGGCCCATGGGGTCCTTCTCGACGGTACTCCTTAATGGGCTCCAGCCGGAGGCGCTCTCGGGGTAGTAGAGCTTCATGGCATGGGGCATAGCCCGGTGGGGGGAGGAATTTGAACTCTCCATGGCGACCACCCAGGAGAAACCGTACCCTAAGGGAGGAGGAGAAGGAAAGGAAGAAAGGGGATATAGAGGTCCCAGGGCACCTTGAAAGAAGTGTCTAATTTTGGATAGTCAGGGGAAGGGCAGAAGGGGATACAGAGGCCCCAGGGTACCTTAAAAGGAGTCTCTAAGATGGGATAGTCAGGGGAATGGAGAAAGGGAATCTAGAGGGTCCATGTATCTTAAAAAAGTCTCTAAGATGGGATAGTAAGGGGAAGGGGGGAATGGGACATAGAAGTTCCAGGGCACTTTAAAAGAAGTGTCTAAGATAGAATAGTAGGAGGGAGGGGATTTAAGGGTAGAGGAAATGGAAAGAGATCATGGGGGAATAATATCCAGTGCTCCCATTTCCCAAGCATGAAGGTTTACAAAATCTTTTCTTCAAAACAACCCTGGTTAGTAGGAATATGCTTTACACTATTTTACAGGGGAGGAAAATAAGAGCCAGAAAAGAAGTGACTTTCCTATCACACAAATAGTTGAAGTCATTTGTGCTAGTATTTAAAGTCTAGGACTCTCTACCCTATATCACGAAGTGGTGACAGAATGGAAATGGTGCCATTAGTTTCACCACTTGCCCCAAAGAAGTATGAGAAAGGACCCCTCCCTGCTTTTTTTTTTTTTTTTTTTTTTTGCAGAGACAGGGAACTGTGGTGTGGAACACCAAATGTTACATCAGACTTGGCAGATATAGTGACTGTTTTTTTTTTTTTTTTTTTTGAATTGCTCTCTAACTCTCCCTGCCATTTTTATTCCTTTTAAGGGACAGCTTTCTGGGAAGTGAAGCAGAATGTGATACAATAGGAAATATGCATGATACAAAAGCCAAATATATCAACAAAAGTGTTTATTTAAAGAAGAAACACCCCTGAATTTGGAATACCAGTGTTGTTATCGAGTTATTTCAGTCTTGTCCAATTCTCCATTTGGGGTTTTCTTGGCAAAGACACTGGAGTGACTTGCCATTTTCTTCTTCTGCTCATTTTGCAGATGAGGAAACTGAGGCAAACAGGGTGAAGTGATTTTTCTGGGATCACACAGCTAGTAAATATCTGAAGTCAGATTTGAACCCAGGTAGGTGAATCTTCCTGACTTCAGAGCCAGCACTCTATGCACTGTGGCACCCGTTAATTGTCCTGGAATACTAGTATCTGAGATCAAATCCTTTATCACTTCTTATTTTTGTGACTTTACTACCCTGGGCTGTGGGGACCTACAGACTGAGGAAGTCTCGAGGGTTGGGACAAGAAGTTAATGGGAAGAGAAGAAGGGAAAGAGGAATGGGTAAGGGACAGCAACAGGAGAGAAACAGGATGGAGCAAGAGCCGGAGGAGGGGACCTTCTTACCGAACACCAGCAGAGAAGCTGACCACTGGGAAGAAGAGCCCATCCAGGTTGAAAGCCTCAAAGACGCCTTGCACGGGGCAGCCATTGATGCGGAATGAGATGGATGGGACACTCAGATCCAGACAGCAGCTAACTACATCCTCCGCAGCCAGGAGGTGCTGGCCTGGAGAGGCCACTGGCCGGGCAATCCTCCCTGCAATTGAGGTTCATGGGGGTCACCCTGATGGCACAGGCAGTGGGGCCCCAGGAAACACGGGGATCAGAGGCTCTAGGGAACAGATCTTGGAAGTTCCTGGGATCAGAATTTGGGGACATCAAATCAGGGACTCCAGAAGATGTGAGAATTAAAGACAAAGGATTCTCGTATTAGAGACCAAAGGCCAGGAATCTCAGGAGAAAAGATTAAGAAGCTGGGGATCCCCTATAATGTGAATTAGAAGTCAAGGGCCAGAGTTAGAGGGTCGCTATAGAGAATGGGCTCAGAGATTAGCAGTTGTAGGGAATTAGGATTCGGAGAATGGCGTTTCCCTGACACCAAGACTCCAGGAAATAAGTTGGGGCTCCCCAGGGCTTGGTGTACTGAGAGATCAGAGTGCAGTACCAGACCAGAGGTGCAGTCCATCAAAGCCATAGGAGTAGAGGTCATCTCCAACGCCATTGCCACCCCAGCCTTCCCCACCACCAGGGTAGGGGCTGTATCCCTCAGTGAGGGCCCAGCCCACCCTCAGGTGTGTGGCTTGAGCAGTCAGGAAAGGTTCCACGGAGTCTACCATGACTTCAAAGTACCACTTCCCATACTGTGTGGTCCCCTCAGCCCGGCCCACAAAGATATTGGGGCGTATGCTGGGGAGAGAGGTACCGAGAATGAGCCACAGGGTGAAAGGGACCAGGAGAGATATAAAAGGGGCTAAGGACAGACAATGGAGAGAAGAGCGATCTAAAGGGAGGACAGCATAAGAAAGAGAAAAGGAGGGAGGAAGAGTTGAGTGAGAGACAGACGGGGGAGAGAGATATGGCCCAAAAGATGTGAGGAGACTGAGAAACAAAGAGAACAAGTTATACAGAAAAATGATAAAGGGAAAGAAACACAGGAGAGATACATAGGGAAGAAAACATGGAGAAAAGGCAAATTATAGGGAAGATGTGGAGAAGGAGGCACAAGAAGGGGAGATGAGGAGAGAAAAAAGGAATATAAGAGGGAGAGATAAAGGGAAGAGATACACAAGGGGAAGAAAGCCTTCGAGGGAAGCATTGAGAGGAGGGAGATTGGACATAGGGTGATTTGGGGAGTGTTGGGGATTCCAAATCTGAATTTGGCTCCATGGGGATTTGATGGGGGAGGATCCATGGTGACATAATAGCCAGAGTGGCGTTAGTGAATGGGTAGCTCAGGCTCAGACCTGGTTACATAGTTAATGAGGTTGGTCTGCAGTAGGAGCTCACGCCCGGGAAGGAGGTTCTCAGTGATCAGGACCTGGTTGGACCGGACAGCAACGCCATTACACACGCACAGAGAGCACAACACGTCCAGAACCTGGGCAGAAAAGGTTGAGGGTTAGAGGTCAGAATATAAGGCCAAAGATCAGGGGCTAGGGCAAAATATGGGAGGGGATCAGGTCATAGTTTGGAAAGAAGGGTCAGAGGCTAGGGGAGGAGGGGCATTGGGATGAGGGGTCAGAGGTTGAAACACAAACCTTGTGGTTCCGGCCGTGCTTGTCCAAGAGGGAAATGATGGACTTGATGTGATTCTCCTGAATAATGTTCAGTACTTCTGGACTCTCAATCAGTACGCAATAAAGGACCTCCAGGATTCCTGAAGTGGTGACAGGCAGGACAGGGACTGCAGCACTGCCCTCACTGTCTTTCCCTTTCTCACTCCCTTTACCTCTGGGTTTCCTGTGTCTCCCTTTATTCATGCCCCTAATTCTCATGCTTGCTGGCTATGGCCTTGGGCAGGTTATTGACATCTATCAAATTTAGGGGCTGCACTAGATGTCCATTCTCACTCGTAACTCCTGTGTCCCATTCTCCCTCTGTGATTCTGCCTCTTATTCTCTCTGGATCTCTTTCTGGGTTTCTTTGAGTGTCTGATCCCACGGGGACCTTCTGCTTGACTCCAACCCTCCCCCTTATCCATTTGCCCTTGGGTTTCCATACCAGAAGAGGCCTCGAGCCGATCCAACTTGCTGACAAGCCAGTCGAGGTTGTGGGAGAAGAGAGCACAATTGGTACGGTTTCCCCGAATCAAAGAGGCTAAGATGAAGAAAGCAGACAGAGAGAATCAGAGGCCCAGATGCTACATGATCAGAGCAGTCATTGATGTCACACAGGACCATGGGAGAAAAACTGAGGAACAGGAGACCGAGGGTTGTGGGACTCCAGGCGGGGGCTTCTTACCCAAAAGCTCGTAGAGTAAGTTCACGATCTCTTTCCAAGACTCAGCTGCCTCCTCTCCTGCAAACTCAGCAAAGTGGGCAGCCGTGGAGTAGACGTTGAGCCGATCGATACAATTCAGGACCAAGGTCAGCATTCCCTGGAGGGGGGGTAGCAAGGGAGTCCCTAGTTCCCTTTTTTCTGCTTACTATTTCCTCCTCCCCTTACTCATTACAAGAGGTACAGTTGGAAGGGAGGTTAATCAATCCACTCCCATTTTAGAGGAACGAAAATTGAGGCTCAGAGTAGAAAAGAACTTTGCTCAAGAGTTCACAGCAAATACAGAAGGAAGGATTAGAATTCAGGTCTCTTGACTCCCCATGGCTCTTCTGAGGGGGCTAGGCTTTCTATTTCTGTCTCAAATTCAACTTGTGTGAAATAGAACTCATCATCTTTGCCTCAAATATATCCCTACTGCAAACTTCCCTATTCCTGATGAGGAACTAACACTATCCTTCCATTCTGTCAGGCTCATAGCTTGAGTCATCCTCATTTGGCCATATCCAATCAGCTGCTGATCTTGCTGTCTCCACATTTTTTCATCCATCCCTTTCTTTCCTCTCAGCCTAGATATGGACTCGTTACTTCTTGTTTAGACTATTGTAATAGCTTCCTGATTGGCCTCCTTGACTCGTGTCCCCCCTCCCAAACATCTTCCATCCATCCACCTTCTTGTGCCACAGTCCAACCATGCCTCAAACCTCTGCAATGGCTCCCTATTGCTTCTAGGTTACAAAATTTTACTCTACAGTTAGAACCCTCTCTTGTCTGGTTCTCATCTCTCACTTTTCATTTCATTCTATCTCTGCCTCTGTCTTTGAACAGGCCGTGCCTCCAAAATCCCCGCCCTCATCTCTGCCTCTTAGGGGCTTCATTCAAGGCTCAGTTCAGAGTCTTCTCCTCGGGGGAAGCCTTTCTGATCTCTCCTGTTGCCAACTTCAATTGTCAGTGATCTCTCCTGCCTCAAATTATATTTATTCAGACATGGATCTGTCATATCCCTCCAGTAGAGGTAACCTTCATAAGGGTGGAACCTATTCGATTTTGGGGTTTTTCGGTTTTTATTTCCAGTGCTTAGCCAAGTGCATAGCATGCAGTTTTGTTGCTGTTCAGTTGTATCCAATTCTTCATGATCCCATTTGGGGTTTTCTTGACAGATACTGGAAGGCTTTGCCATTTCCTTCCTGAGCTCATTTTACAGATGAGGAAACTGAGGCAAACAGGATGAAATGACTTGCCCAGAATTGGACAACCTGCTAGTGGCTGCTAGGTGTTATGGGAGTCACCTGCTAGTGGCTGCTGGAGATCTACTTCTGATAAACAGAACAGATCCCTTCATGTGAGAGGATGATGATACAAGGAGACTGAGAGACAGTTGTGTTGTCTGACCTCCCTCCTCTTCCTTCTTGCCTCAGATTTATTTCATTCCCAATCCACAAGCAACATCTGCATCAGTAAAGGCTGGTTTACAGTTCCTTCAAGTGTGTTATGATTCGCAGCTGTGGGGGCTTTTGGAGAATCATCCTTCACACTTAGGTGTGGTCCTTAACAACTCCCCGACACAGATTTAAGTACCTGAGGTCAAATTTGAACTCAGGCCTTCCTGACTCCAAACCCAGTGTTCCATTCATTCTATTATCTATAGCAGAGGTTAGGGGTCATGGTCATAGGTCTGTCAGCCAGAAGTCTCCCAGTAAGGAGCCATGAAGTCACTAGAACTGGAATGACTGATCAAGACTGATCCTTTTCTCTAGGCCTTCTGTAAAATGGCACTAGATAATCTCAGAGGTCCCCTCCAGCTCTAAATCCTAAGATTTTATAATAATATATTTATTTATATCTTTTATAATATACTTTAATAAAAGTAAACAGCTAGCTAAAAGTAAACAGCGGATAGAGAGCCCAGTTTGGTGTCAGGAAGACCATAGTTCAAACTTGGCTTCAGACACTGACTAGCTGAGGGATCCTGGGCAAGTCATTTAATCTCTGCCTGCCTCAGTTTCCTTATCTGTAAAATGGGGACAATAATAGCATCTACTTCCGAGAATTATTGTGATGATCACATGAAATAATGCTTGTAAAGTGCTTGTTACATGCTGGGCACAAAGTAAGTGTTATATAAATGTCATATTATATAATAATAATTATTATATAATTATATATTATTATGTAGCACATTATATATAATGTAACAATAATACTAATAATGCAACCAATTTGAATGAAAGTTTCCTCTATTGGGCCAGCTCCTCGACCCCAGCTCCTTTTTCTTGTGATTCCTTTGCTCCGTCTCCTTACTTTTCACAGCGGAGTTCATATGTGTGTATACGTGTGCAGGCATGTACCCACATGTGGACACATTCTCCTACCCAAGCTCACAGGTGCAATGCCCACACATGTGCGCGCGCACACACACACACACACACACACACACACACACACACACACACTGGTCTGCACGCACCTCTTCTTGGAAGAGGCTCTGGCGATTCCGCAAGCTCCGCAGTTTGCTCTGCTTCTCCTCATGCTGGAGCTCCTCCGATGGGGGCTCGAAATAGCCAATAAGGTCCTGCAGGCTCAAGATGACCCCCTCGATGGGCAGGGTCACCCCTGCTGCCGGAGCCCCCTTGGGCTTCCCACTCAGACTGTCCAGACCCCTGAAAGCATGGGATGGAGATCATGGTCATGGGGTTGGCGGTTACCAGCCAAGAGGCATGCTGGGTCAGTGCAGTTAGTGACAGAGCTGGATTTTCAGTAGGAGCAGGAGAGATTAACCGGGTTAGAGTTCATGGGGCAAGGATTTGAAGATGGGTTAAGAGACTGGGGGTGTGGGGGTCAAGGTCAAGGAAGCAAGATGCATTTGAGAAAGTGGTCAGGAGTGGGAGGAGGAGGCAAAGCATGGGACCTTGGAGCCAGGGCAGGTGGGGAGGCCGGGGCTGGGGGATACTCGCTTGATGAATTGGTTGTACAGCCCGGCTGTGCTGTAGATCATCCGGGCTGCCTGGGACTCCTCCAGCTGGCACCGGGTGAGCGACAGAGCATCATCCATGTGGCCTTCCTGATGCAGCATGGCCTGCAGGGGGAGGGACATCAGAGTCGGGAGGCCCCCCACACCACTGGCCCCTGTGGCTGGCTCTCCACCCGTCACTTTCTCCCCTCGTCTTTCAGGGACAGCCTGCATTCTCTCTGGCTCCCTGGCTCGGTCTGTATCCCTCTGTATCCCCCTTTCTGCCCCTTTCTCCGCCTCTCCCTGTCTCTCTTCCTGTGCAGCGACTGCCAGTGAGTTACAAAGTACTTTGCCTGACTTTGCTCCCTCAGAACATGCAGTAGCCCTTTGAGGCAGGTACTTTAGGTGTGAGCCCCATTTTGCAGATGAGCAAAGTGAGGTTCATCCAGGTTAAGTGACAAGCTCATGGTCACACAGGGAACAATCCTTGGGGGAAGAATTCAAACCCAGATCTCTGACTCCGAGTCCAGGGATGCAGGGATTCTCATTGTACTCCCTTATTTCTTTCTTTCTATATGTTTCTCCTCTTTTCCTCCCTCCCCACCTCTGTCTCTTCCTCTCTATCTTTCCTTCTCTCTCTCCTCCTTTTCTCTTCTTTCTCCTCTCTCTCTCCTTGTCCCCCCTCTCTTTCTCTCTCTGTCCCCCCTTCTCTATCTCCCCCCTCTCTGTCTTTCTCTCCCTCACTCCCTTCTTTCCTCCCCTCTCTTTCACTTTCTGTCTCTGTCTCTTTCTCTTTTCCTTTCTCCCTCCCTCTCTCTCTTTCTTCCTTTCCCTCCTCCTCTCTCTTTTTTCCTCCCCTCTCTTCTCCCTCCTTCCCCCCTTCCTCCTTCTTTCCCTCGGCTTCTCTTTACATTCTCTTCATCTCCCTTATCCTCCATATTCTACCCCCTCAGTCAGTGGCCACCTCCCCAAGTCCCTCGGAGGGCTTTACCTTCCTCTTCATCAGGCCCAGGCGCAAGGCTTTGGGGTCAGGGGCCGCGTAGGTGAGCCACAGGCCAGAGGCCACGTGTTGGACAAAGCACAGAGACTCGCCATACTTGATCTCAGGAGGGCCCATGCCTTCCACATCTCGCTTCGGGGCTGTGTCCAGTTTCTCCTGTTGTGGGGATGTGAGGATGGGGAGGAAAGGGGTCAGGATTTCTCTGAGGGGGATGATACATACCAAGGGACTTTTCTGAGGCATGGGCCTGCCTGGGGGTGCCAAGGGATTTAGCGCGGGTATTCTTATTTTAAGATCCTTCAAATCCCAACTCAGAGCCGGGAGGGCCCTTTGAGATCATTTCATCTTGCCCCTTCGTTTTATAAATAGAGAAAAGACGGCTCAGGGAGACAAAGGGACTTGCCCAGAATCACAGAACTAATCAATATCTGAGGCAAGATTTGAATTCAGGGCTTCCTGACATTAGGAAGCATCTCTCTCTTTCTCTTTCTCTGTCTCTCTCTCTGTCTCTCTCTCTGTCTCTTTTTTCTCTTTCTCTTTCTTCTTTCTTCTCTCTTTTTTCTCTCTCTCTCCAGTAAATACCATCTCTATGAAAGAAAGAATTCCAGGATATGAGTGCTAGCAGGGACCATGGAAAGGCTCTAGCCATCTCCCCCCCCCCCCCCCCCCCCTTTTGTTTTACAGTCAAGGAAACTGAGTTCCAGAGACATCAAGGACCTTGCTCCTGAGGATTTCCAGGCAGACAATCCCTCAGGCCCAGAAGGCCACAGCAGGGGTTCTGCATGGGTGGATGGTGGAAAAAGAAGACTCCCAGTCATTGGTACCTTGGAAATTCGGAAACAGAAAGCAGTTGCCTTGGTGGCAGCCTTCGAGGCATCTACCACTATCAGGCCTTGGTCCTCTGTCAGCGCCAAGTATCTCCCTGTAGTCACGTGTCGCACACGCAGGGGCTGACCCCAGCGCAGGTGGCTCCCGCTCCAGCTGGGGGGCGAAGGGAAGGAAAGTAGAAGGGTCAGGTCCAAAGACTCCTCAATCCCCCCTCTCCATACTCTGAATTCCCTCCATGTCCCCTCTTCCCCAGCATCCTCGGTCCCCTAGATCCCTGTCTCCCCAAACCCCATATCCTCTTGTCCCCTCAGCTCCCTCTACCTTATCCTCAGGGGTTCCAGTCTCCACAGGGAACGGGCATGGGTACACACAGCACCCCCTTCATAATGAACCAGCCTAGTTGGAGGAAAAGAACAGTGGGATTCCAGATTCTACCAGTCCAAGCTCCCGTTATCCAGGCTCCCGTCCCCTTACTATTGCTAAGACTTTGTAGTTCACAGAAACCTCATTTCTGGTCCTCTAAAATAAGAGCCCCCGGTCTCACCAGACCCGCACTTCCTAACATCCAGAACCTACCCCCATCACCAAACCAGAACTCGGTCTTGCCCATATCTGGGCCTTCTGGCATTCGAACCTACAGTTCCCACCCCTTCTTTTGGGGGCCCTAAGGCTACCCACCACCACTCAATCCCTTAGAGTCTCGGCCCGCAGCCCTGCCCCACCCTAAACCACCTAGATGCCCAAGCATCTCACAGTGACGACATCCACTCCCTAATTCCCCTGGCATCCAGGCCCTCCATCCCCTCATGGCCAGACCTGCGCTGGTCATCGCTGTCAGATGAAGAGATGGTTAGACACTCGTCCATATGGCCGTGGAACAACCGGAGAACATGGCCACCGGTCACGTACCCTTTGGGACGGTAACGAATGACTCGGTGAACAAGAGGAGGTAGAGGCAGAGAGGCATTTCTGGCTGGTGTAGAGGAATCTCTGGGGGTCCCTACCTTCTTCACACCCAGAACAGATGGGGTTCATGTTCCAAAGGGTTTGCATGAAAGACGCATCAGCCTGGAGCTCCCCACTGGCTGTGGACAGGTGCTAGAAAGAAGACAGAAGGCAGACGCCATCAAACTGGGGTCAAGAATCAGATATCCCAGGGGAGCCAGGTGGCGCAGTGGATAGAGCACCAGGAGGTCAGGTGGACCTGAGTTCAAATTTGGTCTTAAACCAAACTGTGTGACCTTAGGAAAGTCACTTAACCCCCAATTGCCTCAGGAAAAAAAAATCAGATATCCCATGGCTCTTTTTAACAATGAGATGATCGAGGCTGGTTCTGATGATCTTGTGATGAAGAGAGCCATCTACACTGGGAACTGAGTGTGGACCACAACACAGCATTCTCACTCTTTTTGTTGTTTCTTTGCATTTTATTTTCTTTCTCATTATTTTTCCTTTTTGATCTGATTTTTATTGTGCAACATAATTGTATAAATATAAATACATATATTGGACTTAACATATATATATTTTAAGATGTTTAACAAATATTGGATTACTTGTCATCTAAAGGAGAGGATGGGGGGAAGGGACAGAAATTTGGTTTTACAAAGGGTCAATGTTGAAAAATGGTCCGTGCATATGTTTTGAAAATAAAAAACTCGAAACATAAGCGAGTGCAAGGGATAATGTTGTAAAAAATTACCCTGGCATGGATTCTGTCAATACAAAGTTATTATTAAATAAAATAAAATTAAAATTAAAAAAAAAAGAAAAGAAAAAACTCTAATAAAATTTTTAAAAGTCTGTGCAAAAAAAAAGTCAGCTATCCAATGATTTAGTAGATGCTTGACAAGGAGACAGGTAAGACTAACCAGGGGTTGGGAAACCAGGGGGAATTACCAGCCGGCCCCCTAACATGGACCCAAAAAGGTAGGAAGAAATGGGATGGAGAGAGGAGAGAAGGAATGGGACCAGAGAGGGAAGAGTACATGTTTGTATTTGGTTTTCCAAGTAGCAACAGACAGGGGCAGAACTCTGAGACCCCCAGACTTCTCACCAAGTATCTTTCAGAAGAGACACTGACAAGGATGAGGTCATCCCCCACCCGGACCTTCTCCCCTTCGGATCGCTGCTTTGAGGCCGGATGCATGGTCCACCAGCAGGCCTCCCCTGGAGGAGACAGGGAGGAATCAGCTTGGGACCCTGGGGGTCCTCCCCAGCCCTGCCCCTCTCCCCCGGCTCCACCTGCCCTTCTTTGCCCAGCATCCCCTCTCTCGCCCCATCTGCCCTGTCCAGCCTCTCTCTGATCTTCAGCATCTTCCCAGAATCCCCTGCTCCTGCCACGGTCTCTTCGGCTCCCCTACCTGTGGCATCTTCTTGCAGGCCCACATCGAAGGCGAGTTTGTCAGTCATGGAGCGGGATGTTGTGAGGCAGCTTAGGTACTGGGGGAGGGAGAGCCAGGCAGCGGGGGAAAGGAGGAGAATTAAGAAGGGAGTCAGTCTTTTAGGGGCACAGCCCTCAGCCCTTACCCTTTCTTTCCTCCTCTTCCCTCCATAATCACCCTCCTTCATCCTCAACTTACCATTTGGCTGTGGGCATGCCGGAGTAAGATGGCGTGGCCATAGAGAAGGGTCCGGTGTCCCCCGCCCTGAGATGACTGGGGGTGGGGAGGGAACGGGTAAATGTCTGTGAGCACACAGGATGCTCCCATCCACCCAGCTTAGAACCCCCTCCTCCTCCTCCAGACCATCACCCCTTTGCCCCGAGAAGTCGCACAGCAAGTCTGTGGGAAGAGCTGGGACTCGCGGCCGGGGCTGGGGGATGGAAACGTTGGGCCCACGGAACCGTACTGCTTTTCTGCCCGCCTGGGCCTCCCAGGCCCACCCCGTGGGCGATAGACTGCCTCTTGCTGGGACCACTCCCACCCCCTTAAGGAACAGCCCCGGGTTACTGGGGGCAGAACATACACAGATGTGTGTACACACACATACCCGCACCCCCTTCCTGGGCCCCGTTCTCACGGGCTGAGGAGGAGGGCGGGGTGGGGGTAATTCATATGTTATAACATCATGCCTCATTATAACATCACGGTCAACTCATGCCCGGCCTTTGCCAGAGGCCACGGGATCGCTCCCACGGACCCCGCAGCACACAGACCAGTGTCTGGACCAGTCCCGCAGAGCACAATCTGGGTGCTGGGGACTGTTGCCACACTGGTCCCCCACAGGCCATGTGACCGGGGCAGACCCAGAGCCGTAACTAGGAAATGTTGATCCCTGGGACAAGAATGCCCAACCTCCGAGGAGGGGAGAGAGTGGGGTGGGGGGCTCCAGCCCTTCCTCCAGGTGGAGCTTCCCAGTTTAACTGATTATTCCTGTTTAATAGGCACAATATTCCAGGGTTTCTTTGCTGATTAAGGCTACAAATGTTCTCTGAATCCATGACCCCCTACATTTGGCACCCGGGACAAAGCCCCGCTGTTCTGCCCTAGTTGCAGCTCTGGTCGTGTCCCATATCACATGGATCGTGAAATAGGACTAGGAAGAAATATCCTATGGGCCATGGGACCAGTGTCCTTTTCACCTACACGGGGCAGTCTGCGGTTCCTGAACTCCCTGTCCACCCTGTTCCATGCCCCTCCCCCAGACCCCCACTCAAGACTGGGATGGAAGATGAAAGGACCGTGCAAGGAAGGCCGGGAAGATCCCATGGCACCAAGGAAGGCAGGAAGGAGACTCTGGAGGGGTAGGGCAGGAGATGAGATCAGGGAAGAGCAGAAGTGGGTAGAGAGGCTAGAGAGGCCACTGGAGCAAGAGCGGTCCCCCTCTCCCCTCACCTCTGTGACTTCCCAGCCCCAGGGGAGACAATGGGGATTCAGGTCAAGGGAGACATGCTGTTCTGACCCCATTGGGCCCCTGAGAGGATGGACCGGAAAACTGGGGGGTGGGGATCGAGGAGGATGGATGACACCCACAGGCGGGACATACCCACTTATCCAAATTGAGGGTCTGTAGGATGGGTGGGCAGGGGTAGAAAAGAAGCAGAGGAAATGGTGAAACTTGGGCAGGAAATGCTAGGACCAGAAATCCCCCTCCCCACCGACCCCCATAATCCTCTACTTGGAGAGACCCGGACGAAGGGTCGAGGTGGTACAGATGTAGAGTGCCCCCTCCCCAAATGCTTCCATCAACTCCCCTCCCGACCCCATTCTGTTGACCTTCTCTGGAGATCTTAGTCTACAATTCTTCCTTTCTTTGGGACCCCCTCCTGCCCCATCATCTCCCAATGTCTCTCCTACTCCCATCTTCTTGTCCCACTTCTGTTCCCCATTTCCCATCATCCCCCTGATTACTTCCCCCTATGATTTCTCACACCTCTTCCTACTTGTCTCCATTTCCCACGGTATCCTCTCAGTTTACCCTAATGCCTGTGTTTCAGATCACAGAAGCCGGGTTATACGGCAGTTCATCTGAAGAAAAGATCTAGGGTCCTTTGTATACCACGAGCTTACTATGAGTCAACAGTGTCATATGACAACAAAGTACAGTGTTGGGCTGCATAACGAAAAGCACAGTGTTGGGGCTAGGGAGCTGCAAGTCCCGCTGAACTCTGCCCTGGTCAGATCATGTATGAGGAGGACAGCGGGCCAGCCTGGGGACCTCACGTTAGGGAGGACGGCGGGCCAGCCTGGGGACCTCACGTTAGGGAGGACGGCGGGCCAGCCTGGGGACCTCACGTTAGGGAGGACCTGGATAAGCTGGTGAAGGGCCTCCAAGTGAGGAAAGGGATCTGAGATCTTCTCACAGGAGAATCAGCTAAAGGAGCTGGAGCTGAAGCTCAGAGGCTCCAGGGGGATGTGACATTTCTCTTCAAGATTTGAAGGGTGCCGAGAGAGGGCAGAATGGGGTCATGGGTGAAAGCTGCAGAGGGCCAGTCTAGCTTAGAATCAGGATGAATTGATTCCAAATGGGAGGGAGCTGTTGGGAGGTAGTGAGCTCCCCATCCTTGAAAGTCTTTAAATGAAGGCTGGAGAATTGCTTGGAAAGGACTTCTTGGTTCCTTCTACCTCCAAGTTTTCAATTCTCTTCTATCCTTTCTCCATCTCCTGGCTCTCCCTGGGATCTTCCTCTTATCTCTGTCCTCCCAGAATCCCTTTCTATGCTTTTTTTTTTCTGGATCTGTCTCTATTTTTCCTCATACTCCCAGAAGCCTCCAGATTATGTCTCTCTTCGCACCAGATCTCAGTGTCCCCTCTTGGCATTGACCCTGGCCCTGGGCTCACCTCAGTGCCAGCCTCCACCGTGTTGGCCAGCATCTCCTGCAGGGCTCGCACCGAGAGAGATTGTTCCAGCACGAAGCAGCACACAGCCAAGTCAGGGGGCACATTCTGGGGGGATCATGGAGGACAGAGAAGGGAGTGTGAAGGGTTGTCAGGCTGCTTCGGGACTCTGTTCCCGGAAGCCCTTGAACTCCATGGTGGGTGGGGGGAGAAGGGAGAAGATGTAGCTGAGGGGGCTCCCTCCCCCAATTTTCTCCCTATCCCCTACTCTGCTGCCCTTCCTACCCATACCCCTCCCCATAAGCC
Organism: Antechinus flavipes; assembly: GCF_016432865.1. Classification (NCBI taxonomy): domain Eukaryota; kingdom Metazoa; phylum Chordata; class Mammalia; order Dasyuromorphia; family Dasyuridae; genus Antechinus; species Antechinus flavipes. The sequence continues at coordinate 613,342,327 of NC_067400.1, forward strand.
CACTGACCTGGGCATTGCTGGTAGGTTCCAAAAAACAGAGACGGTTTCCAAAGCCTTCGGCGGCTAGGCAGAGCTTGATTTGCTCCTTGAGGGTGGTAGCGCTGCACTGCAGGACAACCTCATCTTCCTGGGGGAGATTGGGATGGGAGAGGGAGGAAAGCACAGGTTGAGATTTCTTCCCTCAGGAATTACAGCCTCTTCTTCCTGAGACCCGGAGTCTGTGAAACCCCAACTCTTTTTGTACCCAATCAAGAATAAGCATTTATTAAGTGCCTACTATGTGTCAGGCAAAGGAAAAATAAAGGCATAATCTTGGGCAGCTAGGTGGTGCAGTGGGTAGAGCACCAGCCTTGAAATCAGGAGGACTTGAGTTCAAATCTCCTCTCAGACACTTAACGCTTCCTGGCTGTGTGACCCTGGGCAAGTCACTTAACCCCAATTGCCTTAGGGGAAAAAATAGAAACAAAAAGAAATAACACATAACAGTCCCTGCTCTCCAAGGATCAGGAATCTCACATTATCACAGACCTACTGAGGATCTACGAACTCCTATCTGAATCCCCTCCCCCTCCCACTGAACCCCTGACTTCCCTAATCTGGATCCCAGAACGCCCTCTGGTGTAGAAGCTCACAGACTTAGAACTGGAAGGGGTCTTTCCAGGAGCTTTTAAATTTAAGTCTCTTGATTTACAGAGGAGGAAATTAAAGCCCAAAGAAGCATAATTTAACACCTCACAGCTAATAAATGAGCAAGGCAGGCTCTGACTCCATGTTTGGCAAAGATACTGGACTTGTTTGCTATTTCCATCTCCAGCTCATTTTACAGATGAGGAAACTGAGACAAGCAGGGTTAAATGACTTACTCAGGGTCACAAAAGTAGTATCTACGGCCAGATTTGACTATCTTGACTCCAGGCCTGATGCTGTAACCCCCATACCAGCTAGCTGGCCCCAACCCTCAGGGTTTGGGTTTTTCAACCCCAGTTCTGAAGCCCCAAAGCTCACACTCCCTCCCGAAACTCCTCTTCTTACCCTAAGTAATCCCGAACTTCCTACTTTAAGATGCCCAGCCTTTCGCTCTGGGCACTCTCTCCCTGCCCCTTCTCAAGCCTCAAACAATTTCATTGAAATAGCCTCTATATTCAGGGATCCCAAGTTTCCTATTTGAAGATTCCTCTCTGCATGCTCAAGCAGAAATTTCTTCCTTCTTTTCTTTCTTTCTTTTGTAAGGCAGTTGGGGTAAAATGACTTGCCCAGGGTCACACAGTTAGTGAGTGTTAAGTGTCTGAGGCTGGATTTGAACTCAAGTCCTCCTGATGCTAGGGCTGGTGCTCTATCCACTGTGCCATCTAGTTGTCCCTCCAGCACGTTCTGAGATACCCTCCCCAAACCCTTTACTCTGAGCCTCTGGGGAAAGTCCAAGAAGGGGATAGACTAGTTAACAGTAATACCTACTATCTAGCCCCTTATCCCTTCCAAATCCCAGCTTCCTCCACCCTGGATCTGGTGTCTTCTCTCTCTTTCTAGTCTAGCTCCCATACTCCTGTCTGTTTGGCTGATTTTAGCGGGCCAGCCTATTCTTCCTGTGCCTTAGAGACAAAAGCTCAGGATATGGAATTAAAGGCCCCATGTGACTTTGGGGAAATCCTTAACCTCTCTGGGCTGACATTTTCTCCTTTGTAAAATGCAACTTCAATTAAGTTATATTTAAAGACCCTTTATTAACACCTGTTGTGAGCCAGGGACTACATAGGGAACGGGGATACAAAGGGAGATATGGAAGGGTCCCTGCCCTCAAGAAGTCTCCTGAGGAGACTGTGTAGGGTTAAACTGAAAGAGGATCCATGTTTAAATCCAGGTCCACCCTTATTGCCCAGTGATCTGGGGCGGGCACATTTCTGGATCCCAGTTTCCTCATCTGTAAACAAGAACGGTGAATTTGTGAACGTTGTTTTGCTTGACTATGGCTATTTGTCAAAGGAGTTTTGTCTTCCTTTTTTTTTTTTTTTTTTTTTTTTTTTCTTTTCCAATGGGAGAGGGCAGGAGGAAAAGAAAATAGATTTTCACGAACTAAAACATATGAAATGCCATTAAATGGCATTGGACTGAATAGTCTAGAACATTCTTTTTAGTTCTAAATCTGTTTCCCTGGTTCAGTGCTTTGATCATTTCAATATAAAATATTTTGGTTGGAGAGGGCTGCCCTCTAACCGTGGAAGAGGTTAGGAAAGGTCTCCTGCAAGGGAAAGAGCTCTTCCAGGTGGAGGTGAGAGATCCCAGGCAGGGGGGGGGCGGCTTGGGCAATAGCATAGAGGCGGTGGACGGAATGTCCCACACAGGGAACACCATTTTGGTGGAATGTAGAATGCACAAAGAGGAATAATGTGGAATTGGTCTAGGAGGATAGATTGGAGTCAGAATGGGAAGGGCTGTAAATGCCTAAGCAAGGAAGGGAGCCATTGTGCCTTCTTGGGCAGTTTTGGGATGGGGAGAAAGGGAAGCAGGGAAACCAGTTAGGAGGCCATCACCTCAGGGCTTTCCAAACTTCCACAGAAATCCTTAGGGCCTGTGCTGAAGGGAAGAATTTGAGGACCCAGGGGAGTCAGAGTTCCCACAGACTCCTCCAACCAGTCTTTCCAGCCACATCCCTCCAGTCAGGCCCCCTCATCAGACTCCTCCAGCCAGTCCCTCCTGGCCAGCTCCCCCCACCAGAGTCCCCCAGCCAGCCCCCCACCAGAGTCCCCTAGCCAGCTCCCCCCACCAGAGTCCCCCAGCCAGCCCCCCCCACCATGTCTCCCAGCCAGCCCCCCAGCCAGCACTACCCCTTCTCCTCCACTCTCCAGCCCAGGGTTCTAAGTGAATCAGAGCTAGGAGCAAAGCTGTGGCCTGGGCCTAGAACTGGCAAAAAGAGAGAAAGAGCGGTTGGTAGGGAGGTGCTGCAGAATGGAAAGTTCATCTTAGTCTAGGGGAATGAGCGCTGGCTTTGGTCTGACCTAGTTCAAACCCCTCTTCTATCACTTATTATCCACTGTGACCTTAGGTGAGTGATTCACCCTAAGCCTCAGTTTCCTCGTCTGTAAAACGAGAGGGTTGGATTAGGTGGCCACTAAGTTCCAGTTCTAGATCTAGGCCCAGGCCCCAGAACGCTCCAATCCCTCCGCCTTTGGCAGGGGAATCATTTCCTAAAGCGAAGGAGGTTTGTTTCTCCAGTCCCTCCCAGAGCGACATCACCCAGTCCTCTTAAGGTCCAGTCCCCGTTCTGCTCAGCAAGATTTTATGACTGACTGTAAACACGCCAATCAGAAGCTCCCGAGTGGGGCTGCCAGCCAATCCGAGCCCGAGGCTGGGAAGCGGGGATTGTGAAATGCACCAATGGGCTCTGGAGCTGGAAGGGGTCGGAGCCGGTGGGGTGAGGGGCGGGGCGGGCACGCACAGCTGTCTCTGTCTCTCACCCCACAACCTTCCATCCTCCCCCCAAACAGCGCCTGACACCTCTTCTGCCCAGTGTCCCCTCCCCAGCTGCTCCCCCTTCTAGAAATTGGACCCTTCCTTCTCCCGTCCTCTCCTGCTTAGGGAAGGTTAGGTTTCTGCTGAGAAGGTGCCCCCGTCAGCAGTTTCCTGAGCCCTGGGGAGGGAGTGGGGTAGGGCTCCCGGCCTGGAGGCATAAAGGGTTGTAACGAAGGCGCCCCCCCCACCCCCATAGACCCGAGCCAGTCTCTCGGGAGTGGGAGTTGGGGGGGGGGGATTTACAGGAGCCAGGGATACCTCGACTCTCATCCTCCTTGAAGCACCTCCTCCCCCTCCCGCTCCCCCTTGGCTGCCCGCCCCCGTCCCCACCAGCAGCCCCAGCTATTCTGGGCAGCACACCTGTTCCCCCAAATTCCCATCTCTGCCCCCGCCCTGGCCTGACCAGGCCCTGTCATGCAGAGATCGAGAGAGACCCAGAGACAACGAGAGACCCAGAGACAGAAGGATGAAGACCAAGAAACAGCGGAAGGCCTCGGCTCATTGGAAGCTTGAGCTGGAAGGGGCCTTCCACACCAGTTAGCCCATTCCCGTTATTCGAGGGAGGGACCGAGCCCGGAGACGTGGAGATTCCGAGAAGGGGGCGCACACCCGGGAGCCCAGAGATTGAGTTCCACCCCACAGAGACCCCCAGACTCCGTCGGGGGGAGGGGAACTTGGCGGCGAGGACGGCAGGGCTCCTCCAGGCTCCCCCAGCCAGGACTCCCTCCACCCCTCACCCCAGGACTCTAAGTGGGTCAGAGCCAGGAATTGGAGAACGAGGCCGGTGGGGGGAAGCTAAATTAAGCCGACAGGGAAACTGGCATTAAGGCAAAGCTGTGGTCCCGGGCTACAGCAGCCATCACGTTAGACCCCTCCTTCTGGGGCGCAGGGGGGGGGGAGAGGAGGAAGAACGCCTTTCCTTGCATTACCCCCCCCCCCCAATCCAGGAAGGCCATAGGATTTTACCCTATGCACATCTCTCCTCCAAGTCCTACGAGAGACAGAGAGTCCCAGACAACCAAAGGACCCAGACACAGTCAGAGACCGAGACACTCAGGGACAGTGCCGACATATGCCAGACACTCAGAAACAGAGGGAACCTGAGGGATGGGCGACTGGCGCGAGGAGACAGGGCCTGGGAAAAACAAGGCGTCCACAGGCAGAGACCCTCGGGGACCCTGGGAGGCAGAGCGGAGTCTGAGAAAAGACGCACGGAAACTTAGAGGCAGACACCCCCGAGATACTCACAGTTCGGAGAAACTGGACGTCATCCTCGCCCTCCCCTCCATCCCCCATGATCCCAGGGAGTTGAGACTAGGACTGGGACCGGGGGGAGCTGGACCCGGGGTGCTGGTGGTGGGGACTGAGGGGCCGGACGCTTGGAGAGGGTGGCTGGGAAGGCGAGGACAGAGATGGCACTGGGAAAAGGGCTCGGAAAGGGGGAATGGGGGTGTGTGGCTCCTGGGGTCCGCCCCCTGACTCCTACTGGTTCGGAGTGGGGGGGCGGGGCTAATATTGGCCTAGCCCCCCGCACCCCGTAGCCTGCTGCTCCTCTTTCCCTTCTTGGGCCGGGAGCCGAGATGGTTTTAGACAGATGGGTTCTAACAGACACCCCATTCCCAGCGTCCCTCAGTTCCTCATAGTTGAGGTCTCTGGAAGGAAGAAATTCCTTAGATGTCATCTAGTCTCTCTCCTCCTCATCCTTTCCCAGTCCTAGGCTCCAGTCCCCTAAAGGTACACATATATTTGCCTAAATTTGTGTCACACACTCAAACATACACGCGCACACACACACACAACTTCATCTGCATATAATTTACATGACACTGAGCCTTTGCTCCACCTACCGGAAACAGGGCACATGACATGGGCTGAACCACTGAAGGCACAGGTGTGTATTCTTATGCAAATATGCTCACTAGGCATTATGGGTAACAGAGTAGAGTGATGGGGAGGTATAGGAAACCTCAATACATCACCCTGCCTGACTTCCTTTCCCCCCTCCCCCATCAGAAGTCTCAGGAAACCAGTTTCCTTCCTCACTCAGCACATCTGCACCACTTCCCCAGCTGTGTCATGGGAGAGGAAAGAGGGGAGCCTACGGGTTCTCCAAGCCCTTGTAGTCATCATGTTTTAACCACTCATCCCTTTCACTTTTTCCTTTTTGGAGCAAGGAGGGGGTGTTTCCAACTTCCCTTGAGGTCTAGGCCCACCTCAGCTCCTCCACTCCCCTCCAGCCCCACAGGGAACTAGATTCAGCCACACAGATCGGTGAGGAGGAGGAGGGGGACAGCATCTGCTTTTTCCTTGGGCACAGCTGGAGTCACTCTGAAAAGGACCCCAAGAACATCTGTAAGAAGCGGGTGGTAAAGTCGATGTCTCAGCCAGAGTGAGATCATCAAAAGAGAATCTGAGACAGAGATAATGGGGGTTTACAGAGGAAAAAGAGAGAGAGAGAAGCAAAGACAGTGAGAGAGATAAGATAGATATCAAAAGAGAGAGGGACAGAAATGCAGACCCAGGCGGAACTAAAGGGACAGTGCAAGAACCTCAGAGGATCCCCCTCCCCCAGGCTACCCGGGCTGGTCTCTCCTTGTGTCTCTTCCTCTCTCTCTGACAGGCAGTGGGGGAAGGGGGTCAGTTCCTCTTTCACCGGGAGGAAAAAAGCCCAGGCTCCAGAAGCTGTGAGGGGGCCTGAGGGGGAGGGGCCCAGAGACACCCAACCCAGCTGGGCTACCTAGGAGCCTAGACCTCCTCCCCCTCCCTCCCTAGGGGGCAACATGAACCGGAAAGAAAGCAAGAGGTGAGGGGATCCCCTGGCCCCTGCCCCTCCTTTCTTACTGACTCTCTTCCTCCTGTTCTTCAGGCCCCTCCCATTCTCTTTATATCTGTCTCTTATTGGGGGTGGGGGGATTATGGGGAGGACAGAGGGGAGGGAAATGATCTAGCTAAGGAAAAATAGAGAACCAGGATGCCTAGAAGTTTAGGGTCTCATGTCCTTAAGGGAGGGATGAGGAGAAGAGAGGAAGTCAAAAGGGTTAGATTGGATGCTTAAGGTACCTCCTAGTTCTGACATTCTCTCCTCTAAGGTCCCTTCCAGTGCCAAGATTCTATGTTCTAAGGAAATCTAGCTTTCACATTCTTTCTTGGTTCTGACATTCTCTTTTCTAAGGTCATACCAGTTCTGGTATGCTCTCCGTTCTAGGGTTTTTCCAACTTCGTCATTTTGGTTCTAAGATGATTCCCAGCTCTGATTTTCTATGCTTTATATTGTAAGAACTATTTCCTTAGGGAAGAGGAAGGGGCTCTTCAAGTCATTCTGGGGGATAGTCAATTCAAAATGGGGTGGGAGGAAGAGACAAGAGACTTAGGTCCCCTCAAGACTCCTCTTCCTCTAGGCTGTAGGCTGGGGTGCCGCATATGTTGGTTGGCTTACTGTAATCTCAGGCAAAGCATTTTTCCTTTCTGAGCCTGTTTTCTCTTTCACAATAGATGACTGAAATGATCATTAAGGTACCAGCTAATGTCAAAATGATGAACCGTCAATTATCCTGTGTATTCTTGTATTTTGTGTCACTTACATGCAACAATGTAATTCCATATGTAATTGTGTTCTTATCTCTGCAACTGTGTTTGACATCTTAAATGTCTTCATGGGTAACTTTTTATCTGTTTCTATAACTGTATATAATATTGTAACTCTATCTCCAGTGTAACTTTGTATCTGTCCGTATAATATTGAAACTGTCCCTGTAATTGTCTTTATTTATTTCTCTGCAACTGTGTTTAACATTGTAACTGTCTCCATGGGTAACTTTTTATCTCTGTAACATTATAACTCTGTCTCCAGTGTAACTTTGTATCTGTCTATATAATATTGTAAGTGTTCCTGTAACTGTCTTTGTACAATTTTTAAAAAATTTTTCTGCAACTGAGTTTAACATTGTAACTATTTTCATATGTAACTTTATTTCTCTATTTTTGTAATTGTGTGTAGCACTGTAACTCTTTGTCTCCAGCATAACTTTATCTCTGTCTTTATAATATTGAAACTCTCTAAGAAAGGACTGTGGGGATCACAACATAGTATTTTCACTTTTTTGTTGTTTCCTTGCATTTTGTTTTCCTTTTTTGATCTGATTTTTCTTGTGTAGCATGATAATTGTGGAACTATGTATAGGAGAATTGCACACAATTAACATTTATTGGATTACTTGCCACCTAGGGGAGGGAGAAAAAATTTTGGAACACAGGTTTTGTAAGGATGAATGTTGAAAATTATCTATGCATATGTTTTGAAAATTAAAAAGTTTTAACTAAAAAAAAAGAAACTGTCCCTGTAAGTCTCCACATGCAATTTTATCTCTCTGCGATTGTTTATAACACTTTATAACCGTCTCCATGTATAACTTTGTACCTCTATATCTTTAGCCGTTGCCTATTTATCTTCATGTGTATAAACATGGATCTCTCTTGTTTCTGCAACATCTGAGAATCTGTGGATCTCTCTGTGTATACCTATGTGTAGCACTGTGTCACTCTGTATCTCGTGTAACAGTTATTTATAACCCTCTCTCTGAGCGTAACATTGCGGCTGTGATACCACTTGCCTATAAAGTTGTATTGCCCTGAATGTGTGTGTCTGTGTCTGTGTGTGAGCACACATATGTGTGCACTCAGATCACACTGTTAAGTCTGTGATATAGAGAAAAGACACCTAGAATTTAGGGAGAGAGGGATCTAGATTCAAATCACTCAACTTTTCCTTGACCTTAACATGTCATCTCTTGAGATCTCAGTTTCCTTAACTGCAAAACGAGGAATTGTAGACCCTAAAGGAACCTTATATATCATTTGGTTCAACTATCTCATTTTATAGATGAGGAAACTGAGATCCCAAGAAGTTAAGAGGTAAGCTCAGTATTACACAGATAGTTGCGTAGTGGTTTATCTGGGATTCAAACACAGGTCTCACTTCAAATGTGTAGCTCTTTGTACATAATCACACCCATTAGCTTCTTTATAGAGGTACACACCTCTATGTGTGTGTGGGGTGTGTGTGTGGAGAGAAGAATAAAGGTGTGCATTACTTCCTATATGGCCAGGTATGCTTGTTTTATGACTTAGTTTGGCTGCATTGCTTTTTCTCTCCTCTTTTTTAAAAAATTTTTGCTACAAGGGAAGATTCTCTGTGGAGGAAAATGAAGATAACATCAAAACAAAAGATATCGCTCTCTCATCTCTCTCTTTGCCCAATCTTAACCCTACAAATTATCTATTTATCTTTATCTGCATCTCTGTCTCTATTTCTGTCTCTAAGGAAGTTAGACTTGGTAAGCTCCTTTCATTAAAATTAAAATCCTATCTCTCACATCAACTGTGTAAATTTACATTAGCATCTAAGTTCTCTAGAATTCAGTTTCCTTTCCTGTAATGGGAAGATGATATTTGTACTTTCCACCTTCCAGAATTATTGTGAGGAAGCACTTTATGACCCTGATGTCATTTTAGAAATCAGAGTTATTATTATCACTCTGTGTCATTTCGATCCATCTGTCTACGTTGGTATGTTTGTCTCTCTCGGCCCGTTTCCCTCCTACCCGATCCCACACCCAAAGATACCCCCAAAATAGTCTCCTGGAAAACCACTGTGTCCCAAGGGGGAGGGTAAGAGAAGAGTCTAGCTTACTTGGGTCCCTGGGGCTCCCCCCAGGGCTGGAAACTCCAGGTTGCCCTAGGGATCTCAGGGGGTATGACGCACAGCACTTGGGCTGGCTGGATCTCCTGACCACCCATTTTACAGCTCTCCTCTGAGAGAGATGGGCCAAGACCAGGGACAGGGAAAGACCTATCTGGAAGCAGGTAAGAAATGGGCAGGAAGGAAAAAGGGTGGAAGTGGGTTTCAGAAGAAGGAAAGGACTTAAGTACTTCCCCTTCTGCTGGTGGGAGTGGGGGAGCCAGGGAAGGCGAGGGGAAGGAGCTGAGCTTCTGGGCCACTCCCAGATGCCTTCACACCCTCTGATTTGGGGTGTGTGTGTTTGGGAGGAGCTGTGCACTGACTGGAGATCTCGGAGGCTTTCTCAATCTGGATTCATGTTTAAAAGAAAACCTGTGACTGTTTCCTCTTTCTCTGGCTCTATCTTTCCCCAAGACATCTGGATTTAAATCCTAGCTTAGCTCAAGGCCTCCCTTTTCTAGATCTCAGCTCCCTCATCAGTAACAAGACAGATTTGTTCTAGACAATTCGTCCCAGCCTTCTGTCATCAATGTCCACAACTCTCTCTTTTTTTCATTACTTTCCTTGTGTTTCTCCGGCCCCACCCGCCCCTTCCTTCTATATCTTTTTCTGTCCTTCTCTCTCTAGGTTTGCTCCACCTCTCCTTCTTTGTCCTTCTCTGTCTCCCCCTCCATGTGGGTCTCATCCTGAGTTTCTCCCCCCCCCCCAATTCCCCAGAGGCCCCTCTGTTCCATGCTGGAAGGTTTATTTTTAACCTTTCCTTGAAGCTATCTCAGCCTTAGGGACTCAGTCCAGCTCAGAGGAGCTGGTGTCAGTGACTGAGAATTCCCTCATCCCCAGTCCCCACAGATGGCAGCCCAGATGCCTGGAATCCTGCTAAAGGGGAGACATCTGGACTTCAAGTCTCACCCTATCTGAGGACTCTGTTCATCATAGCGGGAGTGGGGTGGGGGTGGGGGTGGGTCCTGGGTTGAGAGTTGACGGGTGTATGTGTGTAGTGGCCTGCAATCTTGAGAGCCTGCCTGAAGGAAGCGGCGCTTGGAGAGGCAGGGTCCTGTGAAATGGAGGTGGGGCTTAGGGAACACCCTGAGCCGAGCATGGAGGGTTGGAGAGAGAAGCGGGGGGCGTGTGTGCTGTGCGGTAATGCTGGGGCTCTGCCTGCAGGAAGGCTCACTTGGAATGCTCGGGAAGTGCACCTGCCCGGGGGAGGGCCCGCCAGGGCCGCAGGCACATGACTTGCCCCAGTCCCCGGGAGATCGACAAGGTCATGGCCTCCATGACGCTGGGCCCCCTCAGCAGAGGCTGCAGCCTGGATGAATTACTGGAGAAATGCATCCATTCCTTTGGTAAGGTAACTCCCCCTCCCCATCCTCCATCCCCCAACCTGTATTCTAAACAGGCCGCCAGATGGCGCCACAGAGCACGGACCCGGAGTCGGGAAAACTGTTCAACTGTGACCTCAGACCCTTATTTGCGTGTCATTCTAGCGAGTCACTTAATCTCTGCCTCAGTGTCCGTATCTGTAAAGTGGGGATAATACTAGCACCTGCGTCCCAGGGTTGTTAGAATTGTACAGTACTTTACCCAGTGCCTGGCACATGTTAGCACTATATAAATGTAAGCCGCGGCTGCTGTTACCCACTGATCCTTTTACGTTAGGAACTGTATAATTCACCCCCAGCCCTTTGCTCTCTGACCTGCCAGCCTCTGACGCCCAAGGGGGTGGGGTGATGGACAGTACCCCGGGTTCGGAATCAGAAAACCGTGTGGCTAAGGGCAATTCCAGTTCCTCTCTGGCCTGAGCTTCCCCACCTGGGCAGGGAAGGGTGGGACTTAGCAAAGGCCTTTAAGGGCAGGGTTCTCCCCCCCATGAGCCGCCTTGTGTTCGGTGACCCCTCCCCGCCCTTGTGCTTCTCGCCCTGACTGATGCAGACACTGCCGGCGGACTGTGCCGAGGGGACCACATGCTCAACATGGCCTTGACCATGCACAGCTGGGTGCTGTCCTCAGCTGACCTCGCCCAGCGCCTGCTCAGCATATATCCTCAGGGAAGCGGTGGCGGGGCTAGAAAGGGAGGGCTGGGGTGCCCATGACTGGAGTGGGGGAGTGGAAGCTGCCATGGGAAGACCCTTAACTGACTCACGTACCAGGAGGCTAAAGGAGACCGACAAGAGCAGAGACGCCTGCAGATCTGCAACCTAGTCAGGTGAGGACCCCGGGGCTCGGGGCACATTCTGGCCAATCACAGATAAGCCCCGCAACATCCTGGCCAATCACAGATAAGCCCCGCAACATCCTGGCCAATCACAGATAAGTCCCACAACATCCTGGCCAATCACAGATAACTCCCACAACCTCCTGGCCAATCACAGATAATTCCCACAACATGCCTTAGCACAGAGCCTGCTCCACTAAACCCAACCCCAACCTTTCTTCTAGAGACATCCCACGGGAGTATCAAGCTGTCAGATTCACCCCCCCCCCCCTCCGGCCCCTACCCCCACTCCAAGATTCTCTAGCTTTAAGCCCCTGACCCTTAATTTCCGCACCTGTCAAGTAAATGGGACTAAGTGATCCTTCCAAGCAGCAGTAGGAAATCTCAGAGGCCCCATGACCAGCTCCCAGAAATGACCTTTGCCTCCCTCCCAGAGCCGTCTCCGATTTGACCTTCTCCCGCAGGTACTGGATGGGGCAATACCCCGAGGCCCTGCACCTGGAGCCCCACCTCGACGAAATCCTCAGCAAGTTCTGGGAATTGGTGAGGCAGGAGGGCAATGCAGCCCAGAGATGCCTGGGGACCCCGACTTGGAGGTGAGGGATTTATCACGGTTGTCTCTTCTGGGATCCTCTCCCCCATCTGTTTTTTTTCTTCTTCTTGAATCATTTACCCCCTTTTTTTCCTCCTCAGTCTGAGTCCCCCAGAGGGACCCGTTCCCCCACCCAACAGCCCAGGGCTGGGGAAGAAACGCAAGGTGTCCCTCATCTTTGACCACCTGCAGACAGGGGAGCTGGCAGAACATCTCACGGACCTGGAGTTCAGGGCTTTCCGGGCAATCACGGTGAGGTCCTTGGACAGATGAGCGTCACAGGGAGGGAGCGAGGAAGTGGCAGACCCTGGCTTGTTCACATGGACCTTGAGCAAGCTTACTATAAGGAAGAGAGAGGTCCAAGTTGAAAGCCCCGGATGCTTGCATCCAGAAACAGCTTTGAGGGGAAGTGAGTTAGTGGTCAAGGCTGGGGACAAGAAACAAGGGAATTCAACGGTCAGACCTGGGTGGGTCCCAGGACTCAGGTTCTAGACAAGACCCAGGGGCAGACGCAGAGGGCAGTGGCCTTAACAAACTTCTGGAAGCAAGAATTAGGTCCCTTTGTATCGGAAGCCTCATGCCTTGAATGGTAAGTGTTGGTTGGGATGAGAATGATCGGGATACCTGAAATCTAAGACTCACTGTGAGGGAGGTAGAGACTGGGGTGGGGTTTGCCAGAGGCAGGCTTGTCAGGGGAGAAGATGTCAGGGGTCAGTGCTTTGCATTCTGGGAGTGAGGGATTGTGAGAGGGACAGGGATTTGGTCGGGAAGTCATAGACAGAGGCCTAGGGCTGAGACCTAGCAGGGAGAAGAGAGGAAGCTCCACTGGTCAGGGCTGGAGCTCAGATACTCTGGTGTCTTGACTTCTTCTACCCTGAGACAAAGCTATGGAGGTCCCTGGGGGATTAGGGCTGGGAAGAAGGGTGGTGGTTTTAATGCTTATGGACTAAGGTCAGAACTAGACAACTGGCCCCACTTTGAGCCTTTGGGGCAGCTCCGTGCATGGGGCCCAGATCAGGACGTTCCTGAACTTCTCTCCCCAGCCTCAGGACCTGCGGGGCTATGTACTCCATGGCTCAGTACAAGGTTGTCCAACGCTGGAGGGCTCTGTAGGGCTCACCAACAGCGTGTCCAGATGGGTACAGGTCATGGTTCTGAGCCGGCCCAGCCCATCGCAGAGAGCCCAGGTGCTTGACAAGTTCATCCACGTGGCCCAGGTGAGGTCCCTCCCCCAGTCACCCTCTATGTTCTCTGTCCTCCAAAGTCTCATCATCCCCATTTGTACAGGCCCTGGTCGCATCTCCTTGAGGCTTCCCTGGGGCCATCCCTCAGACACCTGAGTCCACCTGCTTTTGTCCTATTGCCCCCATTCACTCCCAATTTTATAACAAGATAATAGATTCACAGATTTAAAGTTGGGAGGAAGGAGAAGACTAGAAGGCTTTCTAGTTTAATTCCCTCATTTTACAAATAAGGAAACTGAGGCTCAGAAAGCTGAAGTCTGGCCCAAAGTCACACAGGTGACAGTGACAGAACTGAGATTCTGAACACAAAATTGTCGTTTGGTAACGTCCAACTCTATGTGTCCCATGGACATCATCTATGGGGTTTTCTTGCCAAAGTGGCTTGCCATTTCCTTTTCCAGTGGGTCCCCATTTAACATACGAGGAACTGAGGCAAATAGGAATCACGTGACTTGCTCAGGGTCATCCCAAGTTGAACCCAGATTCAGTTCTTTACAAATTTAGTGCGCTTCCTCCCATTCTAGGAGGGACTATCCTCCTCCCAGCCCCCGACACCTGCCTGGCTCCCACCTCCAGGCCGTACAGCCCTCCCCTAATCTGCTACATCTTCACTTCCTTCCTCAGAGGCTGCGGCAGCTGCAGAACTTTAACACACTCATGGCGGTGACTGGTGGCCTGTGCCACAGCGCCATCTCCCGGCTCAAGGATTCCCACGCACACCTGAGCCCCGACAGCACCAAAGTGAGCCAGCCGGACCCGCCCCCGGAGAGCCTCTCTCCCCCCGGGGCACGGCACGGATGCCCATGGGCCCTGGTCTCCCCCAGTCCCACAAAGAATGGGGTGGGGGTTCCCTCTCCATCCTTGTGTCCCAACCGCTCCCATTTCATTGGGCAACCTTGGCCCAGCCCTTCCCCTCTCCTGGCCTGTTTCCTCCTTAGTAAGGGATGGGTGGTCTCTGAGGGGTGGGGCATGAAATCCTTTCCCCTCTCCTAGTCTGTTTCCCCCTTAGAGGAGGTAGGCGGTCTCTGAGGGGCCTTCCTGGGCCCTCAGGGCATGAAATCCTTTCCCCTCTCCTGGCCTCAGTTTCCCTCTTGTAAGAGGAGGTGGGCGGTCTCTGAGGGGCCTTTCTGGGCCCTCAGGACCAGCCCATGCCCACTTTTCTTTTTCTGACCCTCAGACCCTGCTGGAGCTGACAGAACTCCTGAGCTCCCACAACAACTACGCCCTCTATCGGCGGGCGTGGGCTAGCTGCTCAGGCTTCCAGCTGCCCATCCTGGGCGTGCACCTGAAGGACCTGGTCTCGCTGCACCAAGCCATGCCGGACCGCCTTCCGGACGGGCAGCTCCACGTGGCCAAGCTCAACAGCCTCTACCTTCGGCTGCAAGAGCTCAGAGCTCTCCAGGCCCAGAGCCCGCCTGGTGGAGTCAACCAGGACCTGCTGCATCTGCTCACGGTGCGGGAGGGCTGGGGGGCAGGCCCAGGGCCTCCCTTTGCCGCAGCTCCCCCACTGTGAGGAGGAGAGAGGGAGCCCAGGGAGCGTGGCCCTTAACTTCCACACAAATGATCAGAACCGAGACAAGAAAATGTAAAAAAGCGAGGGCTGATGCTGGAAGCGCAGTGAGGGACCCCGGGCCAAGCAGCTGATGCCACCGTTCCCCTGTGGGCACCGAGTCTCACAGACGCATGAGGGGGAGGGGGCAGATGGGAAGCCAAGTGGCCAGAGCAGGGCCTCGGGAAGCAGGAAGGAGTCGAGGGGCTCAGCTATGGGCACAAGGGCACAGTCTGATGCCTCCCCTTTCCTCCAGCTGTCCCTAGATCTCTTCTACACCGAAGATGAGATTTATGAACTTTCCTATGCCCGGGAGCCCCGATGCCCCAAGACTCTGGTGAGAACAGCCCTTTACTTCCCACATGTATCCCAGACCTCTTAACTCCAAACCTTCAGACCTTGCCTTCTAGGGTTAATATCTCCCCCTCTGTCCCTCTCTGCAGCCCCCCTCCCCCTTCAAAGCACCCCTTGTAGTAGAGTGGGCCCCCGGAGTAGCCCCCAAGCCTGACAGGATCACCTTGAGTCGACATGTGGAACAGTTGGTGGAGGTGAGAGGCCTACTATGCATTTGTTGGGGGGGGGAGTGGCAAGGGGGTGTGTGTTCAGACTGGCAGCCTGAGTCCCTTCCTTCTACAGTCTGTTTTCAAGAACTATGATCCAGAAGGCCAGGGCACCATCTCGCAAGAAGACTTTGAACGTCTGTCCAGTAGTTTTCCCTTTGCCTGCCATGGTCTCCACCCACCTCCTCGACAGGGGTGAGGGGCACAGACCAGGGTCCCTTTGAGGGGGCGGAGTGGGTGGAAAACTCCTTGGAAGGGGGAGGATTGAGGGCCCCGAATATGAGAGGTCCTTAAGTGAAGGAGGCTGGACTTTGGGGTCCTTGAGGGGTGCCTGGATACCTGGGTCCAGGGGAAAGTTCTTTTAACTTGGACCTCTTTTACCCTGACTTGCCCAGTGATGGTCCCTTCAGCCAGGAGGAGCTGACGGCTTACCTGCTCCGGGCCAGTGCCATCTGTGCCAAGCTGGGCCTGTCCTTTCTGCACCCTTTCCATGAGGTCACTTTCAAGAAGCCCACATTCTGTGGCAGTTGCAGCGGCTTTGTAAGCACATCTCCCTTTCCTCCCCCAGCGCCTCGCCTGTCCCATCCCCCTACCCCCTGCCCCCTTCTCTGAGGATGAAGGTGCCCAGTCCCCTCCACTAGTTTCTGCTCCTTAGGGATCCCAAGTCTCCCCACCCTGGTTCTCAGTCCTAAATACTAACTTCTGTGGAAAGTTCCAGGATAGTTTCCCCAGGTGGTTTGATCGGATACTCTTTAAGGAAGTCTCAGGTCTGAAATCTGAGGCCTCCTGCCTCAAGCCTACTCTGAGGACCCAATGTCCAGGCCCTAAGAATCCACTGCTAAAGCACTGTCCCCCCAACAACTGGGGACCTGGCTTACTACCCTCCCTGCCTAAAATTACCAAAATAAATGTAAAAGCCTTTAAATGATGTGCAAGAGGGATGGAAGGCTAGCCTTGGGCCAGAAAGATGGGGATTAGAAGTCTGCTGGCTTGTTGTGTCACTACTCTGTCAGTGCTCTAGGCAAATAGAGCCAGTAGGTGCCAAGTGTCCTGGGAGAGGGAGATCCACAGAGAACTGAAACCTCCGGGGCGGCTCTCATCCCTTAAACATGCATCAGGTGGGGAGCAAGAGGCAGAAGCCTCCAAGCCCAGCCACCTCTGCAGTCCTTACTGTCCCCCTCCACTGGACAAGTAACCCCACTCCTTCATCTGTTCTCTCCTCAGCTCTGGGGAGTCACCAAGCAGGGCTACCGCTGCCGGGGTGAGTGACTGGTGGGGGAAGGGGGTGAGGGGTACTTCTGGGCCTTGGCCTCCATGACCAGCCTTCCTTCCTTCCTTCTCTCCCAGACTGCGGGCTCTGCTGTCACAGACACTGCAAGGATAGAGTTGAGGTCGAGTGCAAGAAGAAGGTGGGAGCCAGTTCTCCTGGGCTCCCTCCACCACAGGAAGTCCCCACCACTGGTGAGGCCCCGTTTGAAGAGATCCTGGCTCCCAATGCTGGGGCCTTGGACATGGGAAGAATTGGACCTTTGAATCCTGGGCAGGGAACTAGAGGCTGCAGGGAAGCCTCTCAAGGTCCCACTTTCCCCTTCTCAGGTTCTGAAGAGAGCTCCCCTTACCCATCACCTCCTGGGACCCAAAAGAGAGCCAATCTCCGTCATGCCTGGACCCAAACTGAGTCTACCCTGAATGGGGCCACCTCAGACAAGGCCGCTACCCCCTTGCTATAGGAGACACAACTGGTAAGAAGGCAGGGGAGACGAGGGGATAGACAGGCTGCGGTTGGGGGCCCCATTCGATGCCGACACTTGGGCAGGGCGTCTCTGCCCTCGGGGCCTTCCATGTGCCCACAGGATCCCAGACTTCAGGTGCTGGAGCTAACGTGGAGCTGGATGGCGCTGACTCAACATGGAAGCCAGTGATTTTGAAGACAAAACCCAAAACCTTATCCTTGTTTTCCCCCCTCCCCATCCTGCCATAGGCAAAAACACGGGATGCAGATATTGTAAATTAAATCTATTTTTCCAGAAATCTTGGCTTTGGTGAGTATGAGAACCAGAGGGAACTGGATGCAAACCCTGGGGTCCTTCGGGTCGCCCTTTCCCCAGTGACAGAGGTCTCCTGATGGACCCTAGGAGGGTAGCAGCATCCTGTTCACCGTCTTTTCTTCTTCCGTGCCCAGCGCTGGTGCCCGGCCTCCCTACGGCTCTGCCAGCTGGGCATAGGGGCCTCCAGCTCATTGGGCCGGCCGCCTCGGTCAGGGACCGGGCCCATCAGCACCTTATTGATGGGGCAGCAAGTGACAAGACGGGCCGCCCGGCCTGTGGCCGGGACCAGTCGGGAGAGGTCAGCCCGGGAAGCCAAGACGTGGGCAAGGGAGATGTCAGACTCAGGGGCCAATCCCTGACGTAAGGGCTTCAAGACATTTGTCATGGCAGTACCCTGGGTCTGGGGAGAAGAAAACCTGGCTGGGAGAGCAACTCTGGTAGTCCCAAGCCCCAAAAGCAAGGTTTCTTTACTAGTTCGGTCCCACGCCACACTACATGTCATTCAGGATCTCAGTTTCCCCATAAGTAAAATGCAAAAGAGAGAACTAGGTGAGCTCCAAGGTCCCTTCCAATTCTCATATTTTAAGAATCCAAGATTCTAAGACTGTTTCAATACAAACCTTGAGAGTGCTAAGTAAGTGAGCCCTCCTTCTGTCTTGCTCACCTGGGCCCTCTCTGTCCAGTGGAAGGCAGATGCCGTGAGATCCAGCCTGGTCAGCATGAGACGGCGGCGGTAGCAATACTGATCCTGCAGGCAGCTGGAGAGGTTACTCAGGGCCTCCTGTATCAGGGGATTGGGCAGTCAGCTCTTACCTCCCCCCTCCAAGTGGGGGATCCACGCCTCTTATTTGCTCAGATTCATACCCTTCTCTCACCACCTTTTGCTTCCCCTATTCTAGAAAGGGTATGAGGTAGCAGGGAGTCTCTCATACCCATCGGGGAGCATCCAGAGGCTGAGTGAGTAGGGGCTCCAGGTGTCCAGGGGGCAGTGAAGGAAGCAAGTCTGAGATCTAGAAGTTGGGGAAAAGAGAGGTTTATAGGTTGGAAAGGGAAAAAAAACTAGAGAAGAATTCTGCCATGTTCCTCTTTCCCATGATATTCCCCAGGGCTCTGTTCATGCTGGCACTGAGGGGGAGCAGAGGAAGAAGAGAGCTGGGCCCCAGTAGGAGATGGCAGAATTTGGAGTTGGCTGAGGGTAGAATCTACTTGGCTCAGTCCTATATGGAGAAATGAGGGCCCGGGAGGAGGGCAGAGAGGAAATGGCCAATTACAAAGTGGGTGGAATGTGCACATGGACCGCAGGGCTGGGTTGCCTAGAAAGGGGGGGCTGGGAAGAATGGGCAGGAAAGGAGGCTGGGGGGAAGGGAAGCATCAGCTACTGAAGCCGGGCCTCCACTCTGGAGGCTTTCAGAAGGTGCCCGTGAGGTGAGGGAGCCCCTCACCTTGGCATGGACGTCTCTCAGCAACTGGCTGGCGGGGGTTCCTGGCTTTGGCTGGGGCATCCCCAGAGCCTGGAGAGTCAAGGCCAGCTCCCCCTGAGCTTCCTCCTGAGCCTCAGCATGGGAGGGGGCAGCTGGGCTGCGCAGGCTCAGGAGGCGAGCTGCCTGGAGCTCGGAAAGGAGAAAGCCTGAGAGGGCAACAGATGGGAGGATGCCAAAAGCTGGGCATGCGGGCACGGGGTTCCCCTCCTCCCTCCAGCCCCGCCCCCTCGGCAAAGCCTACCCGAGGCCTTCCTACCGGCTCCTCCATCCCCCAATTCCCGGCCAAGCGCCCTTCCCCGCACCTTTACCTCCCGGGTTCCGACCCCGCCCCTTCAGAGTCCCAGCCTCCGAACTCTAATCCCTCCCCCTTAACGGGCTGGTCTCTCAGCGCGCAGGCTCCGCCCCACACTTTAACCCTTCCCCTCCCCCGTTCCCAGCCGCCAGTCCCTCACGAAGCAGGCGCAGGCTGCTGCCGGGGTCCCGGAGCCGAGCCGTGGGGTTCCCCGTCGTGAGGGCCCGGTCCGGGCAGTGGAGCTCCCGTAGCAGGTCGCTCAGCTCCAGCAGGAAGCAATCCTCCGTTTCGGGGCCTGCGGGGGGAGGAGCCGCTGAGTGCTGGGGCGGAGCTTCCCAGACCTAGCCACGTGCAGAACGCCGCGCCACGCCCCTCCCCCGTCCAGCGGCCGCGCCGCTTCCCGGGTCCCGGCAGCCCCAGGGTTCCTCTCACCGTCAGCGTCTCCGGCGCTCAGGGCCGCGCCTTCCTTCAAGGCCCCCAGCGCGCCGAGCTGGGCAGCCAGGCGTGCGCACAGGGCTCGGAAGTGGGCGCACGACGGTCCGCGGGCCGCGGCCTCGGCTAACCTCGCTCCCGCCTCCGCCTCCGCCTCCTCTTTCGCCTCCGGCCCGGGTTCCTTCCCCGGGGAGTCTGCCGCGCACCTGCCCCGGGAAAGGGGCGGAGGTGAGGCGGGGCCGGCTCCGGCAGGTGCCCCAGGCCGCCCGTGCCCACCCTGAGCGCGCCGCTGCCCAGCCCTTACCCGAGGGCCTGCACGGCCCGCGTCAGCCAGGCTACCTCCTCCGGGCTCCCCGCCATGCCTTCCCTCCCGAAGAAGCCGCTTTGGGATGTCGGGCTCCGCCCCCGGGCCGGCTGCGCCTGCGCCTTAGGGGCCTCCCGGCGCGGGGGCGGGTCAATGTGGAGCCACGCCCCCTCTAAGCTTGCAGGTTCCTGGAGGGGGCGTTCGTTCCCATAGCAACTGGAACTCAAGCGAGGGAGCGCTCGTGACTGATGCCAGAGCCCAGGTCCAGTCGTCGTGACCTGAGCTTGTGTATGCGTGTGTGCGGGCGCGCGTGTGCCCTCAGCAGCTCTCCGGGTACCCTCAGAGTCCATCCCCACTCCTATGGATCTGAACAGGCGGAAGTTCGAATAATAAAAAAATAATGACTAGCATTTGCACTGAGCTTTATAAATATCATTACAAATGATAGCCAGCCTTTATATAGCGCTTTAATGCAACGTGTCTCATCCAACAATCCTGAGGGAGATGCTGTTGTTATAATATCCATTTTACAGACCGACATACTGAGTCTGAGAGAGGTTAAGTCAGAGAAAAGACTTGTGCAAGGTCACATAACTACTAAGTGTCAAAAGCTGGGATTGAATTCTGATTTTCCCGAGTGCAGGTCCAGCACTCTTATTCACTGTGACATATAATATCCCACCTGCTCCTTTCCTCTGGGCCTCAATTTTCCCTCTGTAAAGGATGACCTCTGAAACCTCATGCAGCTCTGCATCGGAGACCCTGCCTCTCCCAGCACTGAGATTTTCCTCAACTGTTCTTTGGCTCCTTGAGTCAGGGCTGGCTCCCAGGGTGACTCCCTCCCCGAATTTTAGGCCATTCCTGGGTGTTCACCTAGCCAGACGACCTTATTAACTCTTGGTAGAGCTATCCTGCTAAGCATTAAAAAAATAATAAAGCAAAGCCAGTCTGTGAGTGAATTTGCAACAAACACATTTTAAAGCCATTATCTTGGACCTCCCTCAGGTTTTCTTCAATTCCTGGGAGGAAGGGGAGGGAGGGAGAGATATGGAAGAAGGAGTTGAGATTAGGGAATAAGGTACCCCATCAATAACACCCTTCTCTTGCTCCACAGAGTTGTCCCACATAAAAGGTACACTATTAAGCTGTCAAACTAGAGAAAAGAGGTCCAGATTTGGTTCCCCTTTTCTTGGAGTAGGGAAATAGAAATGGGGAAGGGTCCTGGGTTCCAATCTCTGGTTCCTTCTAGGGCCTAGACAAAAAAAAATGTTGTCCACTGTCTGGGTCCCAAGTCTGCTTAAAGCCTGGAAGGGGTGGGAGTGTCATGGATGACAGGTGGGTTAAGGCGAGGAACTGAGGCCTGGGAAGCTCCGGGGGAAAAAGAAGGTCAAACCTATCCTCACAAATAGATCCCAAAACACTCTACAGGATATACACTCTCTTCCCCTGTCCCCCCTTAAAAAAAAAAAAAAACGAGGTAGGTGAAGTCTATAAATTTTCCCCTCTCCACAGTAAGAGGAGACCTAGGCACGGAGAGGGAGAAAAGTGGTGGGGGGAGGTGGAACTCAGGTGTCCTTGCTCCCCAGCTCTCCGTCCCTCCCCTTTCCCTCCCAATGGACCCGAAGAGGAGTCAGATCCACAAATACTCTGGGCCAATCAGGGAAGGATAGGTCATTAATTTAAAGTATTGGCAAAGGTGCTGAGATGGGGCAGGCTAAGGTCTGAGCCCAAACTTTGGGAGGGATGACAGGAGAGAGAGTGGCCAGAGGTTTTCCTCCAGCCCTTCTCCACCCAAATGTCTGCAGCAATAAGGCCCCGGGCATGGGAGAGGCCCCTGGGAGAGGGAGAGCAGTGATTTTTGGGTTGGACAGGCCTTCCCACCCCTGACAGGACAGGAGTCTCACTCCCATGCCTGGATCATGGGAGGCTCTGAAACCCAGAAGAATAGGGGGCAGAAGGCAAGGGAGAAACTTAAGTCCCAACGTTTCTGTAGACACTCCTCCTCTCCCTTGGCTGTTTGCAAAGGGGCCACAGTCTGGGGGTCAGATGGAGTTCTTCAATCCAGAGGAATAGGGCCTTTGGGAGATTAGGAAGGAATGTCCCCAGAGGTGGGGGGAGGAGGCGCTAGATGGGCAGCAGCATTGTCCACTGAGCTTTCTGGGAGGGAAGACCAGAGTACAGGGTAGAACAAGCAGCCTCCTGGAGGATCGAGGGAGCAAGGGGGGCACGAGCAGCTGAGGGACGACTGGAAGGGTCACGCCGGTGGCCAGCCTTAGCTGGAAGTCAGGCAGGAACCTGGCCTCCGCAGCTGCAATTCTGGGCTCTGGCTTTCTAGCTTTGGTCTCTGGTGCTCCCGCCCTGACCGCCCTGGGCCGGGCTCGGGCTCAAAGGGCAGAGCACCGCGGGGTGGGGGCCGCTCCATCGCGGCCCGAGGCCGGACTCACCGGGCCACCTCGTGGTGGCCCCCACAGCCGGGGCAGCCGCAGCGCACAGCAGCCCAGTGGCAGACGTGCAAGGGCGGATAGCAGCAAAGGCAGGGCACCGCCAGGGACAGCGCCGCCAGGGCCGCCCAGCGCGCGGCTGGGCGCGGGTGGCCAGGCTCGCAGGCGCAGGGGTCCGAGAAGTCGCCCTCCGCGTCCGACAGGCAGTGGTAAAGAAGGCTCTCCGCGCACCAGAGGCAACTGAGGCGGCGCACCAGGCGGCCCCCAGGGTCCGGGGCCTCGGGGCAGTGTCCCCCGCGGCCATCTGAGCCTTGGCGGAACAGAGCCCGGCAATGCACGCAGCGGGCTGCCTCTGCACCGGAGGCCTCTTCCGCGAAGCCCGCCGTCACGCGGCAGGACGGGGAGCCCTTGGCCAGGAGCTGCGCCGGATCCGAAGCCGGAGGCAGCGGCGGCGGGGACGCCAGGGTCCTTGGCACTGTGGGACTCACGGCCTGGAGCGGGGGCGACGTGCTGCGGGCCTTGTCGAAGCGCATCACGCAGGACACGGCCATGGGCACAGGGGGCGGGCCGGCTCTCCGGTAATCTTCGTAGCCCCGGCCCACCCAGCCCGACATGGTTGCTGGGGCCTCCGGCCTGACTGAGAAAGGCTGAAGTTGCTGGAGTTGCGGTGAACTCTGGCTCATGGGAAGGAGAAAAGAAAGAAAGAAAGTGATTGGCAGATAAGAAAAGACAATGTCTGGTTCCTTCAAGCCAAGCCGTTCATCCCCTGGAGACTCAGGAAGTCCCCATCCTTCTTCGGAGACCCAGGAGTGGTACTAAGTGCACTTCCCCTCCTCCCACCCCCTCCGTATCCCAGGTATCCTTGAAGGCAAACCTTCCAGGCCCTCCTCCCCTGGGACTTCAGGCTCCCTCCCCATACCCTGGGCAGAGTGAGGGTTGGGGCAGTCCCACCTGTGTGGGGGAGTGCCTGCGCTGGGAGGTCATGGCCAGGCCAAAGCTCGATGACTCGCTAGTGACTATAGCAGGGCCGGGGGGCCTGGTCTCTTGGCGGATGGAGCTGGAAGAAGACTGGCTGTCCGGGCGTGTCTGGAAAGGTATAAGGTAAGAAGCAGGGCAGACGTTGTAGGTGCTGGTCCATCCCAGCATCCTTCTTACTCAAGCCTCTGTAGTCCATTTCTGCCCACCCCCTCCCAATTCCTCGCCTCAGCTCCAGATTTCTGCGCTTCATACAGCCCAGCTCGGACCAAACTCCTCTGCTTGAGAAGTGAGGAACATCCTGGGCCCACAGAGATTCAGGCCAGAGCTCTGCCCCTTCCTCCATGTTGATTGATTTCTCTCTCCTGTCCTCCAGTGCCCTCGTAAGCGTGTTCCTCAGCTTCAGCTGGGGTGACAGAATGGGGTGACTTCCAGGCCTCGGCTCTTTCTTACACCTCTATAGAATCACACTCTCTCAAAGCCAGACAGAGCTTCAAGGACCTTAAAGGCCATATCTAGTCCAGCCCTTTTGTTTTCCTGAGGAGGAAACTGAGTCCCAGGGAGCTGGAGTGCTACGTCCAAGACCGGAGAGCTACGAAGTGGCAGGGGTGAGATTTGAACCTAAGACTTCTGATTCCAAGCCCACCATTTGGCCCCTGAGGCTGCTTCTCAACCCCCTCATAATAAGGGGGTTGAGAATTTTACCGGGGACCCAGAAAGTTACCTCTGACCTTGGGTCACACAAATAGTAAGCAGAAGAATGGGTTTCCAACTAAAAGCTTTCTGACTCCTAAGGCTTCTGACTCCACTTTGCATTGCCTCCCTAAGTCTCCTCTTTTAGTCTCTGCTTAGATGGGGGGCACATTACTTTACATGATCTTCCTATTCCTTCCATGGCATCCCCATTTTATGGTTGAGTTGAATGACTGTGTTTTTAGATCCCAATATAAGTCTCGGACCACCAGAAAGGTGACTCCCATCATAGTGGAATAGATGTTTCAGAGCTGGACATCATAAGAACTGATCTTTCTAGACAACTTTGCATATCTTTATCATCCAATTCTCACAACCACCCTAGGAGTGAGAGGCTTTAGTTAGCCCCATTTTCCAGATGGGGAAACTGTGATTTCCTTTTCGGTAAAAGAAGGGTGTGAATTCAACGGTCTCCAAAATCACTTTCTGCTCTTAAACTACAATAATAATAGCCAGCATTTACACATTTAATCTTCAGAAAAACTCTGTGAAATAGATGCTATAATTAGGCTTATTTTACAGCTGTGGAAACTGAGGCAGAGACAGGCTAAGGATCTTGTCCAAGGTCACAGTGTCTGAAGACACATATGAACTCAGGTTTTACTTACTCCAGGCCCGGCCTTCTATCCACTGTGCCCTCTAGTGGTCTCTGATTGTGTCCTCTGCTCTCAGGTTGGTGGTGCCACCAGTGTGCGTCTTGTGACTCCAAAATGAATTTTTTCTCCACTCTACTCTCCTTGCCCCACCCCACCCCTGATCTAGTTCTTCCCCAGCAGAACACTGCCAGGATGCTGACCTTTCTGGTGGCTGACACTGAGCTGATCTCTCACCTGATGTCATAATCTTTTTTTTTCAGGCAACATTTTCCCAAGTTACTCACCTTTTGGGTATAGAGGACATCTGGGGGCTCCTGGGAAGTGTTGGAAGAAGAGGAAGAGGATGAGGAGAGCGAGCCTAAGAGGAGAGAAAAAGACGATGGGATTGGGCTTGGTGTCCTAACCTTTGAACTGGAAGGGGTCTAAGAATACCGAGTCCAACCCTCCTGTACAAAGAGGAACTGGCCAATTGAGAGCTCTCCAAATGGATCTTTGATTCAAAAATTGCTTCTTCTGGGTGATAAACAAGAGGGGGGAGGAAGGAACAGTCCCAGTTTATAAACTTTAGTTGGAGAAAAAATCCTTCAGACCAACACCTTCCTGGTGCGGTTGAGGGGCAAGCCTTCCGATCTAAGAAGGAAAGGGCAGATCGGGGATCCGGCTCACAGTCAGAACCAACCAGGCTAGCGTTCAGGTGGTGTTTGGGGCGGGGGGCAGTTTCTTCTACTGGCTCCGGCTCCCTAGTCCCTGAGACACCCCGAGCTGGGACTTTCTGTTCCTGGTACCCCACCCCCATGCCATTGACTCTTCTCTGCCAGCACCCTTTTCTTTCTCCCCTCCCCCCCACCTACCTTGGACCCCCTCTGCTACGGCAGTCTGCATGCTTCTCTGGAAAGCGTCAGCCACCGCTGGGTTCCGGAAAGTCAGGCCAAACTTGTGGTCAGCCAGCTGCCGGTGGTGGAAGATGAGGTTCGCTTTGGTGTGCACCAGGCCCAGCGTCAATGTGCATTCCGGGGTGGTCTGCCATGGGAGGTGGAGGGGCCGTGGGGGGCCCCAGGGGGGAGGAGGGGTCATGGTCCCCCACCACCTCCGGCCTGTGCTTTAACCCCCTCAGGCCTTTATTCCTCTGACCAGTTTCCCCATGCTCATGGAACAACCCAAGCATACCTCCACCCAGCATTTTGTGTTTCATGGGTCCAAACCTGTGGTTTTATTGGTTTAAGGCGCTACCGGTGAGAAAACTCCCACTAATAATGGAGATCAACCCTGAGTTGTCCCTTATGCTCTTACAGCGTTGCCAGGAGAAAATGACTTGCCCAGGACCACACAGCCAGGATGGGCTAAAATTGGAATTTGATCTTAGGCCTTCTTGACTGAGGCCATCTCTTACTCATTAGATCACACTGCTTCTAAATATATTCTTCCCAAATGAGTCATAGATATTTTGAATACACTCTTATGGCCCATCCAAAATCTGTTCCAATATTTCTGACATGCCCCAAACGCTCTAAATCTCTGTGTTCCACTCAAATATATTCCTAAAAATGCTCACATCACCTTGAATATACCTTACCTGAACACCCCACATCATCATCTCAATTCTCTGTACCATCTCGACTTCACAAAGCCATTTAGTCGTTCGCCCTCAGTCTCCAGACCAGTCCCATGTGTCTCTCTATCAAGGGACCCTCCCTGGCCCCCTCTTCCTGGGAGGTTGCTCACACTCTGGTCTCAGAGGCCCTCTCCATAGATAAGGCCCTATGTCCACTTGGCTCAGACCCTTCCCCGCCAATGGCAGCCAGCCCCCACTGGATCATCCTGGGCCATCACCATTACTGAACCAGAATCATGTACCAGTGGTGAAGGGAAAAGGTCAGGGGTTCCTGTATTTCCTCCATCCTCCCTGCCTAGGCCTCCTACCTACTACTCCATCTCTCTCTCCCCTATTGTGGGCTGTCTACTGGATATTTCACTTCCTTGCCTCTTACTTTCTTCATAACTCTCCCTGGTCTGGCTTCCAGCTCCATCATCCAATCCAAACTTTCCCCTCCAAAGAGAGTGAAGACTGTTAAATGATAAATGACAAAATGGTCTTTTTTTCAACCCTCTATTCTTCAACCCTTTGCAGACCTTGTTCAGACCCATCTTAAAGGAGATCCCTTGTTCTTTCTCCTTCTCCATGGATTTTCATTTTTCTCTCCTGGTTCTTCCCCTAATCACCTGACCACTTCAAAGACTCCTTTGGGTGGTCCACCAGCCATCCACACCATCCCAGTCTCAGTCCTTGGACTCTCTTCACTTGGTGCTCTCATTAGCTCCTGTTGAATCATCTCTAGGCTGATCTCTTTAGCCCCACCCTTCCTGCTGACTCCCAATCTTGGACTTCCAGATGTTTTCAAACGTTTCAAATGGGATGTCTTAACCTCTGCATGGCCAAACAACTCATCTTTTAGCCCATGCTCTCATTTCCTTATTACTTTTGAAGGAGGGCACTCACAATGTAGGGATAACCCTTGTAACTCCTATATCTCTTCCTCTATATCCAAGTGGCGAAATTCTATCAAAGTTACGTCACAGCATCACGTCTATATTCCTTTTTTCCTCCGATACCACCACCAACCTGGTACAGGCCTTCATCACTTTATTCCTCAACAAAATTGCCTGTCGGTTGATCTTGCCACGAGTGGGTCCCTCTCTAACCCATCCTCCACTCAGCTGCCAGAGAACAGGTTTGACCACGCCACACCACACCTCCTATTTAATAAACTCCAGGAGCTCTCAGTCATCTCTGGGAACAAAATAAAAGTCTCCATCTGGCTTTAAAAGCTCTTTCTAACTTGCTCCCCTTCCTAGTGCTCTTAAACTCATTCCCCACCAAGTAGTCTATGATCCAGCAGCCTCTGTTGTCTTTAAACAAGACACTCCATACCTTTTCATTGTCTGAACCCCACGCTTGGAATTCTCTACTCCTGGTTTCCTTCAAGTCCAAGGGGGAAAAAATCCTTCTACAGAAAAACTTTCTTGATCCTCCTTGAGTCAAGTACCTTCCCTCTGTTGAATATCTATTTGTTCTATTGCTTGCTTGTTCTTAGCTTGTGTGTTATGTCTTCCACTAGTGTCTTTTCCCTTTCTTTGAATTTACTGTTTTTCTTACAGTGCCAGATATGTAGTGGGCACCTAATGAATATTTAATGACTGATTGTCCCCTGTTCTTTTTTCTACTCATTATATTGGTGCTATCCCCTATTTCATTCCTTATCTTTCCCTACTTGTAGTCTCATCATTTTATACAAAAAAAGCTTCCCAAGGAAATAAGAGTAATATAGATTTGGAGCTGGAAGTGATCTAAAAGACCTTTCTTTCTTTCTTTTTTATAGATGAGGAAACTGAATCTGAGAGAAGCAATGACTCCCTCAAGGCACACAGCTTGTGTCAGAGGCTGGATTTGAACCCAGGACTTCCTGATTCATATGGAAAACCCCAGCCATACCTCTTGCGAGTTGTTTCTATAGAGGCCATGTCTTATTTATTGTGTGATGGAAAGAACACGGGATTTGGGATCTATAAGCTTGGATTTAAGCTTCAGCCTCTAGCCTGTGTGACCTTGGGCAAGGCCTTTCACTCCAGCCTCTGTTTAGGATACTAATACTCGCCAAGAGATTAGTAATGCTTGTCCATATCTCTCTCACAGAGTTATCCTGGCAGAGAGAAAAATACTGTGTCAACCTTAGTTAAGAATAAACAGAAAAAGACATCAATAGCTTAAAAATGAATTGTTCTTCTATTCTCTGAGTACTCTTTATGGACTTTGCACACAGTCAGAGCTAAATTGAAGGTGGCTGAATTATTGTCTCCCTGACTCGATGGGGCTCAGAATAATCTTCCCCTCCTCCCACCCAAATTTGGAAGATTGTCTCTATGTCATCCTACCCCATTTCCTCCCCATATTGACCACTCTTCCCTCTCCCTCATCGTTTCTTCATGCTACCCACAATCCCTCTCCCTCATCTTTTCTTCATGCTACCCACAATCCCTCTCCCTCATCTTTTCTTCATGCTACCCACAATCCCTAAAGGGGTCTCCTATATTTGTGGAGAATTCATCCCTGTTTATATCTGATTTCTTACTGCCTCCTTGAATTCTTCAGGACATGATGACTCTGTGATAAACTCATAATCCCGTAGCCTTTCATGATAGAGGATTCCCTTTGCCAAAGCCAATAGTAGGATTTCTTTGCTTGGATAAATAACTTAAGGAGTTTTCTGAAACAGATTCTGGTCGGATTAGCTTTTATATAGTGCTTTAAGGTTTGCAAAGCACTTCACAAATATTTCATTGGATCCTCACCCCAGCTCTGTGAAGTAGGTTCTATAATTATACTCATTTTATAGATAGGAAAACTGAGGTAGACAGCAGTTAAATATCTTGCTTATCATGATCACAGCCAGTAAGTATCTGAGGCTGTATTTGAACTCAGGTCTTCCTGATTCCAGGTCCAAACATGATCTACTGCACTATTGAGACTCCCATAGGTCCTTACAATTCTGAGAATGAAAATAAAATGGAAAAATTTAATAAAAATAGCTCCTGCATTTATATAAAACACAATAAGGCTTATGGAGTACCTTCCTTACAGACACACCCTTCGAGTGTAAATATTATTGTCCCCATTTTAAAGATGAAGAAACTGAGGCTCAGAAAAGGAAAGCGATCTAAGATTACGGAGCCAGTGTCAGACATAAACACAATTTGGGGGGGTCCTAATCTAGGGCTTTTCCCCCATTGTCTCTTTCACAGTCTACCTTGCAAGGGTCCCCAACTTATTTGAGCACATGTCATATTCCCCAACCCATAGTTAGACTGTAATCCCTTTGAGGGCAGAGATGGTCATTTTACATCTCGATATCCTAACCTATCACCCCAAAGAGCACAGGATCTTCCATGTGGACAGCTGTAAAGAAATGGTCGCAAAATCCAAATGGTTCTTTTCTCCCCAGTTGTGTACATAGGAACTCCGAGCTACAATCTGTTCCCTATCTCATCATTTTCATCCTTCCTCCTCCTCACATCAGTTTCCATCTCTTCTCTTCTGTTCCTCCCTTTTCTTCTCCTCTATTCTCTCTTTTGTCCGTCATTCTCCTTCTCTCTTTATTATTCCATTCATTTCCAACTTCCCTTCAATTCTTATCCATTCCCCCTCCTCTTTTTAAATACTTCCCAAGCCTCCTAACTCACCACCTTCCTTATCTACCCCTCTCTTCCATGCAAGACTTTGCTGGTGTGTATGTGTGTATGTGTGACTGTGTGTGCGTGTGTGTGTGACTGTATGTATGACTGTGTGTGTGTGTGACTGTGTGTGCATGTGTGTATGTGTGACTGTGTTGCATGCATGTGTGACTGTGTGTACACATGTGTGAGGCTGTGTGTGTGACTGTGTGAGACCTCTGTGTGTGTGACTGTGTGCACATGTGTGAGACTGTGTGTGTGACTGTGTGTGTATGTGTGTGAGACTGTGTGTGACTGTGTGTGCACATGCATGTGTGACTGTGTGCACGTGTGTGAGACTGTGTGTGCATGTGAGACTGTGTGTGTGTGATTGTGTGTGACTGCGTGTGACAGTGTATGTGTGTGTGTGCATGCATGTGTGACTCTGTGTGCATGTGTGTGAGATTGTGTGTGTATGTTGAAAGCTCAGAACCTTCGTAGGCAACAATCTACCTGTCTTCCAATTTGTCCTCCATGGTAGATATGGCTTGTCCCTGCTCTGCCTCCCTTCCTCCCTTTCACTTCCATAACCTCCCTAAGTCCTGCCCCTCCCAACTCCCCTGAACTCATAGGCACAGTCATATGTGTATGAGGGTATATATAACACATAGTCAATGAGACTAAGAGACACACAAGTGTCACACACAGAGAGGGCAATGAGCACAAGGACACAGAATCACAGTACCAGTAACATACAATTTTTAAAATCATTTTTCAGTCATGCCTAATGCTCTATGACTTCCATTTGGGGTTTTCTTGGCAGAGATATTGAAGTGGTTTGCGGTTTTCTGTTCCAGCTCACTTTATAGATGAGGAAACTGAGGCAAACAGGGTTAAGTGACTCGCTCAGAATCACACAGCTAGTAAGTGTCTGAGGCTGGATTTGAACTCAGATCTTTCTGACTCCAAGTCCAGCCTTCTATCCACTGAACCACTTAGCTGACTCTGACATGCAATTAAGCACACACAATTTGTGACATATATACATGTATATGTATATTAAAGATTGCAAAGCATTTTGCATATAGTATGATCTCATTTCATTTTTTTTTCCTGAGGCAATTGGGGTTAAGTGACTTGCCCAGAGTCACCCAGGTAGGAAGTGTTGAGTGTCTGAGATCAGATTTGAACTCAGGTCCTCCTGACTCCAGGGCTGGTGCTCTATTTCATTTCATCTTATAACAGCTTTGAAAGGAAGATGCTACCCCCATTTTGCAGGGATGAAAACTGAGGCTGAGAGGTTAATTGACTTATCCAGAGTAATACAACTTGCATGTGATTGAGTAGGATTTGAACTCAGGTCCTCCTGACTTCAAATCTAGGTCTCTATTCACTGTGCCACTTGGCTGCTTCCTAATCACATTCATTACCTTTACTGATCACTGAGATAAGTCAGATAGCATTTGTAAAGTGCTTCTTCCAGTATGTAGCACACAGTAGGTGTTTAATAAATCAATCCTTCCTTCCTTGCTTCCTCCCTTCTTTCTTTTTTTCTTTTCTTTCTTTCTTTCTTTCTTCCTTCCTTCCTTCCAGTCACTAGCGCTCCTTCTCATCTCAAACAATTTATTACTGTATCCTTAATTATGTACCTGTCACCCCTCAGTAAATTATCAGCTCCTGGAGGACTGGGGCTGTTTCCTTTTATCTTTGTCGCCCTAGGGCACAGCCCAGTGCCTGGCATGGTAAGTATAGTAAACTCCTCATAAATACTCGCTGGATTTGGACCAAATTAGGACAGAAGTGTATGTATGTGGAAAGTGTTAATAAGAATTGCAATAGTAGGTGTGATTTTTAAAGCACTTTTAAAATTTACAAGCACTTTCTTCACAACCGTCCCCTGAGGCAGGTGCTACAATTACTATCATCCTTAATTTACGCAGAAGAAACGGGACCAGAGGACCCAGAGAGGTGGGCCATATGCTCTACATCACATAGCTGTTCAGAGGCTTAATTTAAAGCTGTGTCCAAGCCAGAACTCTCTTCACTATCCCTTCCACAGGCACAGTAACCCCCAAAGAGTCCTTTGTTCACAAGCATTTATTCAGCATGCACCATGTGCCAGGTATTGTACTGGAAAAACACCCCCACACACATACATGTAGTGTCACACGGAAATGCAGTCGCAGCCGCAGACACACGCATGGAAAGAATATCTAGACACAATAAAAGATTGTCAGTCTCACAGAATGAGTGTGTGTTTGTGAGTGAGGGATTGAAAAGGGGATAGAGAGGTTTCCTTTGGAGAGAGAGGCCACATTTTTTATACCTGCTCTTCAGTTTCCAGGCCTCAGGAAGGAGCCAGATAGAGAGCCCTCTTCCTTCCCCTTTGTAGATTTTTAAAATAAAGCTGAAGGATTCATAAATCCCATCTTTTCTCCCCATCCCTAACCTAGAGGTCAAAGACTTGGAGATATAAGGAGACTTGGGAAGGGAAAGAGAAGAGACTGAGACTGAGAGATGGGGCCAGTACCAAGGACAGAGAATAGACAGAGATACAAACAGGTAACACTGACATAGAGGAAGAAAGAAGGAAAGAGAGATGGAGGGAGGGGGAAAAGGAAGGATGAGAGAGAGAGAGAGACAGACAGACAGACAGACACACACACACACAGAGTCAGAGAGATAAAAAGAAAGAGATGGGAGGGCCACAAAGAAATAGGAAGAGATGAAGATGCAGGTGGAGATGAAAGTCAAGAAAAGGTGGAAAACAGCCATGGTCAGAGCAGAGAGAGAGAGAAAAAAGATAAGGGAGGGAACAGAGAGAGGAAAAAAATATAGAGGCAAGAGCTATAGAAATAGGGAGGACATGGTAAGGGGAAAAGATAAGGGGAGAGGACCTAGTGAGATAGGGAATCCAGTGAGATGGAGTCCACATAAAGATATGGACACAGAGATGGGGCATACAGACAGGTGATAGAAATGAGGACAAAATGGGATGCAGAGTCAGGGGTAACAATAAGGAGATTTTAAACAATTGCATAGGCACAGAGAAACTGGGGTCCCACAAAGTGAGAGGGACAAAGGGTCCAAAGAATGAGGCAAGGGGGAATGGAAAAAGCCCACAAGTACCCAGAGGAAGATCTAGGAGAGCCCAGGTGAGAGGAAGGGAAAATCTGTAGTCATGATGACTTTGGGGACATAGAAAGGACACTAAAGGGGTCATATAGAGATGGGGAAACAGAGGCAAAGAGGAGACCCAGAGAACCAAGACTCAGTGAAACAAGAGCAATGTCAAGAAATGGGGATGAAAAGAGAAATGGTGGCTCAATGAGAGCGAGATAATACTCAGAGATGGGGACATACAGGAAGGAATAAGCTAGGGGACAGAGAAAAGAGGACTAAAGAAAACAGAGAACAGAGAAAGCAATAGGCACAGGGACACAAAGATGGGAAGGGAGGCAGAGGGTATCACAGATAGAGGGGCTTTAAAGACAAGAGTTATCTAAAGAGATAAGGGAGACACAGAGAGATAAAGAGGAAAAGAAGACAGGTAATAGAGATATGAGGGAGGAGGAGGCACAGAGATAGGATGCGCAGGGGCACATGCAAAGGGGTCTCTGATAGACGGGGACATGGAGACAAAGGAGATAATGGGGAAAGAGAGGGGTCCCCAAATGAAACCACAAAGAGTTGTTACAGAGAGATGGGATCTCAGGGATACAAGGAAAGGAATAGAGAGAGATGAGAAGCCATGGAGAAAGGGGGGGGGAACAAAGAGAGACAGGAAGTGCAGAGCTGGTTGGTCATAGATATAGGGAATAAAGAGATGAGGTGGACAGAAAGAGATGAGAGGGGAGACATGGGGGTTATACAGAAACAGGAGATGTAGGAATCCCAGAGAGACAGGGGAATGTCAAGAGATAAAGATGGGGACACATAGAGATGAAAGATGCAGAGAGGTCGTTATAGAGTAATAGGGAACAAAGAGGTTGGGGACACATCAAAATGGAGGACACTGATGAGGAAGGGGATAGGTAGATGAGGGACGTAGATTGGGGTATCCAGAGAGAGAGAGCTATCAAAAATGAAGGGGCCTAAGAGTTAAGTAGGAGAACATATAGATAGGGAAAATACAAGAAAGGGACAGAGAGAACTAAGAAAATTAAGGGGAGAGATGGGATACATAAAGACAAAAAGAAGCAGGACATTTAGATAAGGAGGGGGGCATGGAAAAAGATAGAGGGGACAAAGAGATGTGGAAAATAAGGAGATATGGACCCAGAAAGACAGAGGGAACACAGAGATGAGATTATAGAGAGAGCCAAAGGAGAGGAAACAATGAAAGACATGGTCTAAAAGATACAGAATAGAGAATTGTGAAAAGGGATAAGAGAGATAAGGGGGTGTTTACTAAACAAGAGGGACCAAAAAAAGAGTTAGACAAGGGAACCCGGAGGGATGTTCACAGAGAGAAAGAGGAGCAGAGAAAAAGGGGAGACAGGAGTCAGAAACATGAAGGGAAGAGAGAGGGGAAGATGACACGGAGATGGAGGTCTAAAACTTGAACCAGGAATATAGAGGATCACAGAGAAGAAGACACAAAGAAAGAGGGAACTTAAGGAAATGGGGGGCATGAGGGAGAAATACGGAGATGGCCAGTAGAGAGATACAGGGGGACACAGAAGGAGACAAGGTGCCACAGAAAGATGACAGACACAGAAAAGACAAAGGATCCCAAGATATGAAGGGAACATTGAAAGGAGGGGACGTTAAGAAATGGGGAAGACAAAAAAGACAGAGGAACCCAGAAGAGATGAAAAAGGGAGTTATAAAAATATGGGAAGACAGAGAGGCAAAGAGGATACGTAGAGAAGGAATACAGGATGGAGAGATCAGAGAGGCATGGAAGAAGAGAATGGAAAGAGGTTTGGGGGACGCTGGAAAATGAAAGAGATAGACCAAGAGATGAGGAACAGAGAAAGCAATATGGCACACACAGAAAAAGGGAGCAGAAAGTGACTGAGACAGGGACAAAGATATAGAGATAGAGGATAGATAGGGGACATAGAGAGTTGGGGTTCACAGAAAGCAGGGATCTAGAGAGAAGATAGATTGGGGAGGAAAATCAACAGATGTAGTTCCGGAAATGGATGAGAGACAAAGCTAAACAAGGGTCTCCTGAGAGATGGGAAACAGAGACGGTGGGACATAGAAACAAGGGTGGCAGAGAAGGAGGCCTCAGGAAGATCAGGGTAAGGGAGGGAGGAGAAGTGCAGAGAGATGGAGGACAGACAGCACATAGGAAGACGGGGAATAGAGAGACAGGACAGAGACGTGAGGGAAGAAAGAAGGGACCTAGAAAGACATGGGGGACAAAGATGGGAGTACCAGAGGGGACAGAGATGAGAGACACAGAAAAAGGCAAACTCAGAGACGGGGACAGAGAAAGGGACACAGAAATAGGGGGAAAGAGACAAGATGGAGAGGCTCGGGCTTATGATGGGGCCAGAAGAGGGAGGACAGAGATGGGACCAAGAAATAGGGAGAGGAGGAGTGAGGGGAAGAGGGAGGCAGAGAGATGAGGAGAGAATGGGGAGACTAGGATACAGGAAGAGAGGGGAGGAGACACAGGGACAAGAGGGAGAGGTGAGGAAGGACGCAGCTCCAGACAGTGACAGAGATGGAAGGGAGGGCTATAGACAAGAGAGAAAAATACAGAGGTAGGTGGACCACAGCTGAGAGGCGTGAGAAGACTCAGAAAACGTAAGGAAAGAGGGGAACCGGAAGAGAAAGGACCCATGGTGGGTTGAGAATGACACAAGAGAGATCCAGCGAGATGTGGGGAAATAAGAGGATTGAGATACAGAGAGGAGGAACTATATAGAAATACACGGGGATGCTGGCCACGGCAGGGGGACGTGGGGGTGGAAACGTAAAAAGAAGTGCCGAGGGAGGGGCGGGGTGCAGAGGTAAGAGGAGGAATACAGAGTCGGGGGCAGAGTCAAAATGACAGAGAAAAAGAGACTGGAACGGGGCAGAGATGCTCAGAACTGAGAGGACAGACATCTCCATTCATAAAAAGCCAGAGAGCCCAGTCCTCTCCGGCACGCGCGCGCGCGCACTCTGCCATCTCTCTCCCCTTCCCCCTGCCTCCCCTCTCTCTCCTCTCTCTGCCTTTTGCATTTTCTCTCTCTCCTCTCTCCTTTTCTCTTTCTCTCTCTCTCTTCTCCCCCCTCACCTCTCCACGTCCCCCCCAGCCGGAGGCCTCGGCGCCCTCCTCCCACCCACCACTTCGTCCCAGACCCCCTTTCTTGGCTTTCTCTCCTCCCGCTTCTCCAGCTTGGATCCTTCTCGGTTCAGGCAGGGCTCAGAGAGCTGTTCTGTAGCAGCCCCGAGCCCCCTTTTCTCAATGGGCCGGGGGAATTTTGTGAATGGGCGATCACGTGACCGGGCCTCCCTTTGTCCTCCCTCCCCCCCATTCCCTCCCCTCTCTTCTCCACCCTTCCCCAGCAACAACGTGTGAACTCTAAGGGTTGGCAGGAGAAGCTGGGACTGGGAGTCAGGATTGCCTGGGTCCTCAGGCTCCGAAGAAGAGACAGAAAGCTTTTTTTTTTTTTAAACGAATTAGTCAGCTATCTCTACACGTCCAAACATTTCCCACCACCCCCAAAATGTCTTTCCTTCTCAAATATCCCCCCTCTTCCCAATTTTGATCTGTCCAAGTCTTGCTCCCCCAAACCTCCCTTCCCCCCATTCGTTAACTATCCCTTTATCCCGATTCCCTTCACCAGACATCCCCAAATTTCCCCAAACTTCCCCCTTCCTCAACCCTCTCCCTCAAATGTCCTTATCTCCAGCAATTCCCCCATCCACCAATCCTCCCCTCCAACATCTTTCCTCCAAATTTCCTCTCGTCCCTTCTTCGCCCAGGCCTCCTCAAACACACACATTCTCCTGATTTCATCCCTTCCCCAAAGATAAAGGGACAGGTAGTCTCAGTTCCCCAGATGGGTTCCCGGACCTCCGAGTGGGGGTGGGGGAGACCGTAGGAGGGTCTCCATGGTTCCGGTGAGAGGGGTGGGGGCGCTAGGCCCAGTAAAAGACGCCCCCTTCCCCTTTCCTTCCCCCTCCATCCCTCTTTTTTATTCCTGGTCCCGAAGCTTCCCTTTTATGCATCCCCCCACCCCAATCTAAGCATCCTCCGGGTAGAGGAGGAGGAAAATGAAGATGAAAAAAAAAAGAGGAGGAGGCGCAATCATATTTCAGCGCCTAGAGTCTGGGACCCACCTGATTCTTGGGAAGGGGGCTCCCCGTCCCCGCCCCCCCAGGCCTCAGCACCCCCTCCTTCCCCAAGCACCTGCCTTGGTGCTCCCGGCGGGCTCCCAAGTGGCGGCGGCGGCTGCCTCTGCCTCCTCCTCTTCCTCCTCCTCCCTCCTTCCCTCCCTCGCTCTGGCAGTGGCGACGGAGCCCGGAACGGGGAGCCGGGCTTAGGGGGGGGAGAGAAGGTAAAGGGGGGTTGGGAGATGGATAGATGGAGAGGGGAGGTGATGGAGGAGGAGGGAAGAGACGAAGAAAAAGCGATGCTTTTCTGGCAGGTCCTAGCGCCCGTCTTCTCTTCCCTGCCTGTGGTCCAGCACGCCGTGAGACACCCCCCATCCCTCCCCCAGTCCCAAACGAGACATCCCCCTCCTCCTCTCCATCACTACTCTCACTCTCTGTACTGTCCCGGGGGCGGGGCGGGGTGGGATAGGGGCAGAGTGGGAGAAAGTGTGGAATAAGAGCGTCTTCGGGAAGTGAGGCTATTCAGGACGGGGTTTGACCTAAGAGAAGCTATATGGGGAAGGAAAGACTGGGGGCAGGACCCCATGCGAGGCGAGGGGAAAGCTGGTCCGAGCCGAGAAATTAACTCCTAGGGTGGGATTTGACGGGGCCGGATTCTTAAGGGGCGGGGCCTGGGCGGAGTTGAGGAGGGGGAGCGTTCTCAAGGGGCGGGGCTGTTGGTGAAGGCCTCTGAAGGAGCCAGGGTCAGGACCTAGAGATTCCTGAAGGGTGGACAGGGAAAAAGGCACCCTAGAGGGATAAAGTACGAGAGGAGCGAACTAAAGGGATGGTCCCGGGTCCGAAGAGAAGACTGTCCTGAGCCGTTCCGAAGGGGGAGGGGGTGAAAGATGTGGGCTGGGGGGGGAGAATTTCGACTCTGGGGGAGGGGCAAAGGGAAGGGCGGGGCGTGGTCTCGGGGTCTCCCCCCCCGCCTCCCCTAGTTCTTTTTCAGTTATTTGTCCGCTCTAGCCGTTCCCCTTCCCTCCTCTCCCCGGGGCTTGGTGTGAGCCCACACCTGGTCGGGAGCTCAAGTCCCACCCGGGAGCCGGTGAGTGTTTGCGGGAGGGGCGGGGCCTGGGTTCAGGGTTACAGGTGGTGAGGGGAACTATTAGCTAGGAGGAAGAGTTACATATTGGGGGCGTGGCTTGAGTTAAGGGGCGGGGTTGCGGGTTTGGAGGCGAGATCCCAGAGAGGGTGGGCTTGGGGATCCTTAGACGTGAGTGTGAGGGAACGAATCGAGGGTATTGATCTGGTGGCTGGACCTGGGTCAGAGGGGGTGGGGCCAAGGCGTAGGGGGCGGGGTTACAGCTCCAGGGGCGGGGCGATGGCTCCGCTGACCCGGGACTCCTCTAACCTTGGTTTCCCCGGCTGGGTTATGTTGCCCGCAGTCTCCCCCTTCCCCCCGGGCTGGGAATGGGCAACGTGCAGTCTGAGCCGCCCCCCGGCTCAGAGCCCGGCAAGGCCCGTGCCTCGCGGAAGGAGCCGGCCTCGGACCGCTCTGCCAACGCCAGCCGCCGTGGTCCCCTGTCAGAAGCAGAGTCGTCGCCAGCGCCCCCGGCCCCAGGGCCCCCTACTCTGCGCTTGGCGCGCGGCCCGGGAGTCTGGTTCCCCGGGGGCCCCACCCCACCAGGGCTCTTGGTGCCCCCTGAGGGTGCCGCCGGGGCCCTACCTTCACCACCTCAGCCTGCCCAACTGGCTCCCGCCCCGCACGACCTGCAGCCGCCTGGCGGACCCCCGCCCGAGGAGGCACCTCCGACGGCGGCGGGAACTGCAGGACCGCTGCTCCCTACGCCCTCTAAGTGGCGAAAGCCGCCGGGGACGCCTGTACCCCGGATCCGGGGCCTGCTGGAGGCGCGTCACCGAGGCCAAGGCGATCCACCGGGCCTTCGCCTGTTGCCCCCACCTCCGCCCCCGCCCTTACCCACTCCACGACCCCCCGCGGACGGGCCAGAGCCTTCAGTGGGCCCAGCCCTGCCGCCCCCACCTCCACCCCCTCCCCCAGAACCCCAGAAACCACCCGCCGAAAGGGAGGCGCCCCCAGGCCGGAGAAGCGTCCCTCCCGGGGGCTCCCCCCGAGGCGGCGCTGGCGAAGGCAGGGCGCGCCAGACGGGCAGCCCTGGGAGGGAGGGTCTGGCGGTCGGAGGCGGTGAGGGAGAGCCCCCGCCGGCGGCTGAGCCGGGCCTCAGTCTGCTGTGCAAAGTGACCTTCCAGTCCGGCTCCCTTCTGGCGGGTGGGGCTGCCGCGCCTCCCAAGCCCCCCGTAAGAGGGAGCAGCCTGCTCTTCTCCTCGGGAGCCATCTCCTATGCTGAGGCCCTAAAGCAAGGTTCCCCGGGGCCTGGATCCCCTAGGGCCTCAGGAGAGGCTATCCGGGGTACCTTGGAGACAGAAGGTGGGGAGGGAGACGGAGAGGGGCCAGCAGGGGGCGCCCCGGTTGTTCCCCCGGCCCCACCTCCTCTACCAGCACCCCGGGCACCGCCCCCACCTTACGCCCCCTTCCCAGGAGCTAAGCCCAAGTTCGATTGGGTGACCCCGCCTGAGGGCCCTGAACGCCACTTTCAGTTCAACGGGGCTAGCGGTGGTAGCGGCAGCGGCGGCAGCGGCGTGGGGGGTGCTAGGCGGCGGGGCTCCGGGCTGTCCGGGGCGGCTGCCCCCTGGGGGGCGCCACCTCCGCCACCACCACCCTTACCTGCGCCGGGGCCTCGCAGGCCGGGCCCGGCTCTCCTGGCACCCCCTGTCTTTATCTTTCCGTCTCCCGCCCCGGCCGAGGGGGAGACCCGGACCCCGGCGGTTCAGGTTTCCCCAGGGCCGCAAGAAGCCCCCCAGCTGTCGCCACCGCCGCCGCCACCCCCGCTCCCACCGCCTCCGCCTCCGCCGCCGGCTCCCCCGGCGTTGGCTTTGCCCGAAGCACCTCCCGCCCCGGTACCCGCGCCGACCCCGGCCGTGCCTTCGCCCCGGGCTGCGGGACCTCCGTCCCCTGCCCCTGCCAAGCCGCGGACCAAGAAGAACAAGGGTCCGCGGGCCGGGCGGGGAGGCTCTGCGCGGGAGGAGGGCGCGAGTGGGGAGGGTCCCCGCGACCGGGCGGGGCCCGGCCAGGGTCAGCCCGCTGAGAGTGGCGGCCCGCCCCCAGCTCGCCACTGGCCGCCCTTCCAGGTGCTCAGCTCCTGCCCCTGCAAGTGCTACTGTCGCCACCAGCCCCGGCACCGCCGGCTGCCCCGCAACGTCTCAGCCTGGTGAGCGGGGCCTGGGGCCCAGGCAAGCTGCCCTTCCCCCCCGGGGGAGGGCTGGGGTGACCCAAGAGACTAGCTTAGGGTCTCAAAGGCCCGCCTTGAACCCCGATTTTTGTGGCTCCGTTCAGGCTGCTTCCACCTGTCCAGACTCGGCCCCAATCTCTCCTTCAGGGCTTAAAATAACGATGGGGAGTGGGGCAACCTAGCTGGCTAAGCCCCAGGCCCTAGCTGCCTCCTCCAATTTTCCCCTAGGCTGAGCACTCCCACCAACCATCTGAGCGAACCCCCCTGGGTGGCTACAGTCAAGCTGGCTGGCTCCTTAGTGGCAGGGCTGGATCACTATGACCTGCAAGCAGCAGAGGCAGACTAAGGATGGGGGCACGGAGGGGGGACAAGAGGGCCACTGGACCACCTCCTATCCCTCCAATAAAAGACCAAGTCTCCCCTGCCCGTGCCTTCTCTCCTTCGCCCAGCTGGGAGGGGGAGGGCCTGCTGGCACCTGCCACAGGAAGGTGGTCCTCTGTGCCTCAGAAGGGGGAGGCCTCCCTCTTCCTGCCCTGGCCCTGGGCCAGACCGTCTCACTGGCACAGAAGCCAGGAGAAAGAACAGGAACTCCAAGCTAGAGGTGGGCCTCGGGGGCTGGGCTGGGCAGAGCCGCAGGTGTGGCATGCAAAGACCCCCTCCCCCCCATCCATCTTAGTCAGTGGGTGCCATGTGAGTGTGTGCGTGCTCCCGCACATCCCAGCCAAGACTCGGACACCTGCAGGGCCATTCTCCCCTCATTTATTGCCCCACTATTCCCCCCTTTAAATATGTCTCTCAGCCTGCCTCTGCCCCCACCCGGCCCCCAGCTCAGACAATCATCTCCAGCTGTCTTGCGTACTCGATGACCTGCTTCGCCAGCTCAGTGGAAGGGATCGTGGTATCCTCAGGTTTCTGCTGCTGACACTTGAAGCTGTAGTAATTGCTGGGGCCCAGGACCCATCCTCTCTGAAAAGCAAAAAGAGATAGAGCAGGGGATGAAGGCAGGGACCCCAAAAAACTTGTAGAGCTCCCCTCTCCCCTGCTCCCCCACTGCCCCAGTACCTTCTTGGCATACTCCGTCATTTTCTTGGGGGTGGTGAAGAAAAGGATTCGAGTGGCTTCTGCAAACAGGATCTTTTCATAGGCCTTCTCAATGCAGCCAGCAATCTCATCCCTGGGGAGGGGAAACAGAATGGAGGTGTAAATGGCTGGGGCAAGGGGAGATGAGAGGGAAGGTCCAGGAGCCTTTTTAGGGGGGCTCAATGCTGCCTGGAGGGGGCCTCTGCCCAAGGCCCCTTCCACCCCCAGCTTCTCCGGGTCACAGTGTTAGCCCTGGGGCAGGGGTCCTCAAACTACTGCTGTGGGCCAGATGCAGCAGCTGAGGACATTTATCCCTCTCATCCAGGGCTATGAAGTTTATTTAAAAGCCCATAAAACAAAGTTTTTGTTTTTACTATAGTCTGGCCCTCCAACAGTCTGAGGGACAGTGAACTAGCCCCCTATTTAAAAAGTTTGAGGACCCCTGCCCTGGGGTCTAAAACCCTTTCCAGAAAGTGGCCATTCCAGTATGTCCTCCACTCACTCCCTCATCGGACCAGAATAGCTGGACGGGGGAAGGACTACACAAGGCTCAAGAGTTGAAAAGGCAAAGTCAGAGAATGGTCAAAGAATGAAAGAGAGACTTGTGTTCGAATTCAAGCAAGCCATAA
Source organism: Antechinus flavipes (assembly GCF_016432865.1). Classification (NCBI taxonomy): domain Eukaryota; kingdom Metazoa; phylum Chordata; class Mammalia; order Dasyuromorphia; family Dasyuridae; genus Antechinus; species Antechinus flavipes. The sequence goes on from NC_067400.1 coordinate 613,384,538, forward strand.
AACCTGGGCCCTCTTCCTGAGGACAACTTCAGTCCTCTTTGAGCTGGCATCCTATTTGTACTCTCTGCCTTATGAGGTTCTTGTTCCCTGGGAACTAACAGTATGCCGTCCAGCCTGGGCTTATCCATAAAGGGCACACCAAGCAGTGTCTGGGTGGTCGTCCAGCTCCGCTGAGGTGTACAGAATAATGGCAAACCCCGGGTCCAGAAGAGAGGGAATTACAAATGCTAGGGAGGGGCTGAAGGTATTTAATTTCACACAGTTTGCAGCTGTCATTGGTTCTGGCCCAATGTCAATATGCAACCTAGATTCAACTAACTGAACCACTTTCATGTTAATTCCCACTAATCTGGACCTGACTACCTTTCCTTCAAGGAAAGGCACTGTTGTAATGTGGGAGAGAGGCCACTGGCAAAAAACACATACCTGGGGCCACATTTTGGTCAAAGAGCTTTGCCTTTACACATATAGTTTGCAGCTGATTGTTTTCTGTGACTGGCCCTCAGCACCCTCAGATTTTGCCAAGGGAAACAAAAATAGGGATTCTGCAGAAGACCTGTGCACCTCAACTGAGAGCTGAGGTGATGTCCAAGGACCTTTCTGGCAGCACTGTGTCTAGACCTTGATGTTTGCCAGAAGGTCAATGGAACAAAAACAAGAGACAGATGGGAGAGCTCTAGACCCTAGGTTTTGCTTGGGGAGCTAGTACTCATCCATCTCCCGGGCCTCCCACTCCCCATTTTGCATATTTTACACGTGGGTCTCATCTTCCAAGGCAGTTCTTCTGCGAAGCCCACTGCCCCGGAGATCTAGCAGAAAGCCAAGCCAAAGCCCAGCCCATGAACACTTGGCGCAGAGGAGGAAATTTCAGCTGCTGGCCACAGGCACAAAGTCAAGTGCCCACCTCTGCTCTGGGCCTCATTAGCTCATCTGCAAAATGAGGTGCCTAGAAATGTCTGAAAAAAGTGAGCTTTGTGAATATTGGATACGAGTGGATGTTATGCTGCAGAACAGACTTGAAATTGAATTTGCAGCCTGGTTAAGATGAGAATGGCACAAGGCTCCCATTTCAGACGGTGCTGATTCCCTAACTTCAGGATAACCTGCTGTGCTGCTCCTGGGGACAGCTTCCAGGAGAATGGCACCCACCTTATTGTATCCAGCAAAATGTCAATGAAGAATGTGTAACTCTCAGCAGGGATATTTCCCTTGGCCAGGAACACCTTATTGTAGCTTCCTTCCATCAGGTACTTTAGGGGATGGAAGAGAGAGTGTCAAATAAGACCCCAGAATGCAGCTCCCTATTCCCACTGTTTTGTGCTGGGCACACCCTGACCAAGTCCACGGTGAGATGACCTTTAATACGAGGGAAGGCAATGTCACCAGGACACAGATCCTAGAGTCCCACACCACCAATATTGGTCTCCTGGATTTGTTCCCTTTTGCCTTCAAGCCTGTTCCCACCACTGGCCCACCCAAGACTCGTGCTAAGTATTCCACTCCCCACCCCCACCCCCCACCCCCACCTGCTCCAAGGACACAGGGTGTTTGATGTAGACGTTGGTCTGGATGTCCTTAGCAGGGAGCCGCTCCAGCTCGGTGTGGAACTCGGCCACTCGGTTCTGGGACAGCAGGAAGAGCAGATTGAGGCCCAGGAGCTGGTGCATGTAGGCCGACTCTGGGAGCTGCTCCCTACAGACCAGACCAATGACAATAGTCAGGATGGAATCCTGTCCTAGATCCCAACCACTCCAAAGCACCCCACTACCTTTTAACCCCCCAACCATAAGACATCTAGTGTATCCTGGAACACAACATTCCTGAGGTGAAACAAATATAAATATGCAGAAAGGTTTAAGATCCCTGGAGATCAAGCTTCCTCCTTTTACATATAGGGAAACAAGGCCAGAGAAAGGACACTTGTTCAAGGATCATCCAGGGGGAAGAACTTTTCTGAGGCAGGACAAGTGACTGCAGTGTCCTCCCCCATTGGCACACCTGTCCAGACAGCCCCTGATGCTCAGGCTACTGTGAGTCTTCAACACCAGACACTGGTGGACTAGATAATCTCCACGGTGCCTCAGATATATCTGGATACTTTCTACAAGGCGACAGCTGCTAGGAGGAGGGCAATGGCCAGGGACTGCCCCTGACCCTGCTTCTGGTTGGCTCCCATTTCTTGCCTAGGCCTTTTAAAGGGAACCTACCTAAAGTGCAAAAGCCTCTAGCACTGTTACTCATTGAACAAAGACAGCCTAAGTGCTATGTGATTCTTAAAATCCCGTGCCTTCTTTTCCACCACTTCATACTTGAGGTAACTGGGGGCAAAGTGGAGAAAAAAAAAATCCCACCATAAGTCCATACTAGCTGTGTGATCCTGCCTAAGTCTCAATCTATTTGCCTGGATTTTCTCATCTGTAAAATAGGAATCACAATAGCATTTGCCTCCCAGTGAGGCTGTTAAGTGCAAATGAGATAGCTAGAAAGTACTTAGTATAGTGTCTAGCACACAGTAGGTACCATATCAATGCTTATTACTTTCTTGCAGTGGTTTAAAATTTTTACGGGTATGAAAAATCTGCAGGCATTTTGTCTCTTGTATATCTGTTTCATGGGTCTGTGCTGACCTAGCAGCCAAAAATCTCATCTCCAAAAGGCCAGGCATTTGGGGAGAAGTTTCCTAGTACTTAATTAGGTGCTAATCCTGGGAGAACACACGTTTCCCTACTAAAGCTTTTCCTGCTTGAAATTCTGCTCTATTAGCACAATCTTTAGAGACTTTAGGCCTTAACCATGTCATTATAAATCAAGAGGAAAACAAGAGATCTGTGTTCAGATGTTGGTTGTGTGACCTAAGACAAATCCCTTACTCTCTGAGCTTCTTATCTGCACAAGGAAATGATTAAGCTTTATGATGTCCCTAAGGGTCATTTCAACTAAAATGCCCTGAATTGGTGGTAACAGGAAGAATCCTGGGTATATAAGGAAAGTTAATTCTAATACTTTGTGACTCTCAACCAGGTCCTAAACTAAAGATAGTACAGAGCAATCTAAGGCTCCCCCACTTCTCAATTCTCGCCTTTGCCAAATTTTTCTTTAGGGGGAAGGCTGTGGTAGAAAGGGAAGAGGGATTTTTATGTCTGGTTAATAACAAAGGATGCCAGTAGCTAAGTAAGCTTCCTTAGGAGGACCTTCCTCCCCTCCCCCCATTCCACTCCCTCTCACTTGTAGTCAAAGTAATAGCATTTGAGCTGGGCCATGTAGCGCTCAAAGGAGGGTATGTCCTTCCGCAAGATGCTCCATTGGGCACCGATCTCCAAGATGTCACCTGAAGTGTGGAGACAAGACAAGGACAGTGTTGGTCTGATGCTCAGAACAGAGGACCCTAGCCTCCTTCCCCCATCCGGGTCCCCCCAGGGGCAGAGCTCGGACGTCTCCATTGCCACCCACCCTTTCTGCCCTCTGGGGCGGGAATGTACTTCTGGCAGGATCTGGGAAAGAGGAGGGAGCAGGAGACACTCACGGGCCAGGATGAGCTGCTGTTTGGTGAGCTTGGTCCCCGTGGTTGGCAGGAAGTTGAGCTCCAGCAACACCAGCTGACAGCAACACCCGGGACGAGGGCAGAAGACAAGATGAGCAGGTCCCCCCCAGCTCCATGCATGCACACCCCCGCCCCATCCAACCCCTCCCCCAACCCCCTAACTCTGGTCCTCTCTGCTCCAGGGTCATACAGGCAAGCCGACGCAGCCAACCAAGTTTGGTCTCGGAAGGTTCTGAAGCCGCGGTCCAGACTAGGACCCAGAGGGAAAGCAGACACGATTGGCTCCCGCGTCCCCCTTTCCCTTCCATTAGTCTAGCGCTAAGTTCGTGTCGGCAACGACCCAGCCAGACTCACAGGGGACCCCAGGTCTCTGGCCCCCGGCACGCCCCTCCCACGCTCGCACTGGGTACGTCTCCATATCCGACTCCCCCATCGCATGCTCTCGTTTGGTACGTTCCCCCGTCTCCCCCCGCCCCGGGATTCCCCTGGTTTCGTCCCGTCACGTTTCCCCTCCTCCACTTCTCGCGGCTCCAGCACCTTGAGGCGGCCCAGCTCCTCGCCGCACTTGCTCAGGTTGGGGCTCTTGCGGTTCCACTCGCCCTTGAGCTGCTCGTACATGCCGGCGGCTGCCTGCAGCACCGCCCCGGAGGCCCCAGCCCCGCTTGTCCCGGCGGCTCCGTTCGCCGCCGCCATCTTAGCGACCGTGACGCAGCACGGCGAGAAACGCGCACAACGCGCACGCGCCCGGGCGCTCGCTCCACCCACGGGACTCCGGCCTGGCGGAAGAACCGCTCAGCTGCCTCTCTGTCCCAAACCAAGGCGGGACCGGGCCTTGGAGCACGTGAGGCCGAGGTCCTGCCCCCCCATCTCTCCTGAAAAGCTCCCCGCATCGGGCGGCAGGGGGCGGTGCAGCGGAGAGCGGCCACAGAGCGCGGGCGGTTCTGGGTTGGAATGTAGCCTCTGCCACTCACGGACCCCAAGTACATTGCCCCTTGTGGGCCCCAGTTTGATCTCAGGTAAGATGAAGGGGCAAATAGACAAGGAGATTAAGACTGTGCCCGGAACAATTATAACTTAAATAATTATATAATAATCCTGTCGTTAAACTACAAATATCAAAATTGCAAAGCAGGCTTTTCGCCCGCTGGCTCCCAGGCTAATTTGTCCAGAATCACAGAGCAGGAAGAGTCCAAAGCAGGATGCAAACTCGGATCATCCTGGCTCCCACCTGAGTCCTTCCCCAAACCCGCCTTCGTGGGTTCTCCTGGTGTATAAAATAAAACACGCAGTCCTCCTTTTGGCCCTTGGGGCCCTCGCTAGTCCCTGTGCAGACAGAAGGGAGCGGAACCAAGAGGATGCACGGTGTTCACAAGGACCACGAGCGCTGGACCTGGCGGCCCAGAGAATGAGGAAATGCGCCTTCCCGCCTTTCTTTGCGGATGTGTGGAGCAGCACAGCCGTGGGCTGTGGAGGCTGATAGACAGCCGGCTACCTTCCGAGGCAGCTGACCATCCTAGGTTACAACACCTCGCATTATAGGTTTGCAAAATGCTTTACTGATTCAATTATCTTATATTTCTCTCTGCTTATAGCCTATCTACTAATAGTGTCGCTCTTTGGAGAGAGATAAGAGACTCAGAGAGACACAGAGAGACAGAGACAGACAGGGATGGAGAAAGAAAAGAGAGGAACAGAAAAAGAGATAGACATACATAGGGAGACAGAGACAGAGACACATACAGAGAGGAGAGATAGAGACAGAGACATAGAGGGATAGAGAAAGAAAAGAAAGAGGGATGGGGAAAAAGAGGCAGAGGGAAACACATATAGAGATGGAGAAAGAAACAAAGAGGCAGAGAGAAGGATGGAGAAAGAGAAGAAAGGGATGAAGAAAAAGAGACGAGAGACACAGAGAGACAGAGATGCACACAGAGATACAGAGAGACACATAGCCACAGAGGGACACACACACACACAGAGTTTGTTTCATTTTTCATGTCAGTATCTGAAAAAGGGAAGATTCTAAGCATCTCCCTGAGATGGAGCAAATTTCCCATCCCCTCTCCACCCCTTACATAAAATAGGGATACTAATACAATTATTGGTGGAGCGATGAACTGGTCCAATCATTTGGAGAGCCCATAAACTTATAAAGCTGTTTATACCCTTTGACCCAGTAACACTACTATTAGACCTATTTTCCAATGTGATAAAGGAAAAAGAGACAGAATCTCTATATTCTAAAATATTTATGGAAGCCATCTTTGTGGTGGCAAGGAATTGGAAACTGGGCTATTCAAAGATTGGGGAATGACTAAACATGTGGTGGTATAGAATTGTGATGGAATACTATTTTGAAGTAAAAAATGATGAACTGATTGATTTTAGAAAATATATGGAAAGATTTGCATGAAATAAGAATGAAAAGAACCAAACCAAGAGAATGTTGGATATAGTGGCAGCAGTAGTTTGAAGAATAACTCTGAATGACTAAGTTATTCTGAATATTATAAATGTTCAAATAAACTACAAAGGATCTATGAAGGAAGATGCTATCTATTTCCAGAGAAAGAACTTATAAATAGAAATTTGTACAGTATGATTTTACATATATATATATATACATATATATACATATACACACACACACACACACAAACACATACATATGTACATACACTTGAGGGGTGTTAAATGATGGCCTTCTTTAGTGAGAGGTGGAGAGAGAGGGAAGGATTTAAAATGTAACAAAAAAATTTAAAAATTAAAGTTAAAAAAAATGAAAGAAACCATCCTCATGAATGGAATTTCTCTTTCTGCTGCTGGGCTTTGTTGGTAATATATAGAAATGCTGACAATTTATGTGGGTTTATTTTATATCCTGCCACTTAGTTGATCAAGTTATTAATTATTTCAAATAGTTTATTAGTTGATTCAAAACCACTCTCTTGAAATCAAGAGTCTGCCTTCCTCTACCACTCCCTGATAGGAGTGCCCTGGACCTACATGGATTTCTAGGGGTTTGCTTTTGTTTATTATCTCCTAAATCAAGGAATCCACACAGGTTTGGGACAGGGTGAGATTTTGGGAGACTCACAGTAAAAGAGAAGAATGAAAAAGAGAGATTGGGGATGGGAGAGGAGAAGAGAACAGATCTGTGATTCTCTTCTCTCTCTCTTTTTTATTATAGCTTTTTATTTACAAGTTATATGCATGGGTAATTTTTCAGCATTGATAATTGCCAAACCTTTTGTTCCAATTTTTCCTCTCCTTCCCCCCACCTCCTCCCCTAGATGGCAGGTTGACCAATACATGTTGAATATGTTAAAGTATAAATTAAATACAAAACAAGTATACATGTCCAAACAGTTATTTTGCTGTACAAAAGAATCAGACTCTGCAATAGTGTACAATTAGCCTGTGAAGGAAATAAAAAATGCAGGCAGATAAAAATAGAGGGATCGGGAATTCTATGTAGTGGTCCCTAGTCATCTCCCAGATTTCTTTTGCTGGGTGTAGCTGATTCAATTCATTACTGCTGCATTGGAACTGATTTGGTTCATCTCATTGTTGAAGAGAGCCACGCCCATCAGAATTGATCATCATATAGTATTGTTATTGAAGTATATAATGATCTCCTGGTCCTGCTCATTTCACTCAGCATGTGATTCTCTACTAAAAAGAAAACAAAAGTAGGAGCACTTTTAACTGTAGCGATCTTAGGCCAGCACCTCAGATACTGTTTCTCTTTCAAGGGCACAGAGGGAGAGGTGTAAAGACTGTTGTTTGTGCAATGTTCAGTGTGAGATGTTCAGGCCAAGATGGATGATTTGCAGGCAATGTGACTATCCATTTTCCTTCCCTCTCTTCTTGCTCAACCACTGGCTTTTCTGTTATCACCAAAACTGTTTTCCTTAGAGTGACTTTTCCTCTTTTTGTCTTTTAAAAATATATAGTTGACTCAGATTGGTGTGTGTCCTTGTCTTCCTTGGTTTGAGATTTGAGTAAATGCTGGAGTCGCTATGGAATTTTAGCTATACCAAAGAATGTTGACTGGGAAGTACATTTCTAGTTAAGAGAATCTCTTGGAGGGCAAATATCATAACCCATTTGGCCCATTCAGTTCTCATCAAACAGTAATTGCATGCATTATATACTGCTAAAACTTAGGCTCTCATTGACCTCAAAACAAAAGTTGATAACAGTTCTGGGCCACTCTCCTCCCTTGAATAAAGGTGCCTAACTTGCATTGTGATCCCTAGTGGCTACCCATATTTGTCTGTTATTTAGGACTTGCTGTCTTCATGGGTGAATTAGTATTGCTTGTTAGAAATGTATCAAAAAAAAGAGAAAGCTTTAACACCCAAAAAGTAAATCTTACTGTCTTTTAACCAAAAGAATGACTCAGGGTCGCTTTAGTCAGGCTAGAGACCAAAACCTCTTATTTTGTTTTCTATTTCCCTATGTAATTAATTCATTGTACCTCCACTCTTTTATTTTTGATTGCTAAACTTTTTTTAAAGTTAATTTTTTATTTTTATTTTATAATTAATATTTTATATAATTTTATATAAAATAAAATATATTTATTTAATATATTTATATATAACATATATAATATATAAAATATAAATATATTTTTATATATTAAATATATAATTTTATATAAAATAAAATGTATTTTATAATTAATATTTTTATTTACATAATATTATTTATCTATTATGTTATGTTATTTTGTTATGTATTATTATGTAAAACATAATATTTGTTATTATGTTATGTATCTATTATATCTATAATGTTATGTCTATTGTACACAATAGATTTGCAGTTTTATGTACAACCTTTTTTTCCCTCAATAGTACTTTACTTTTCCAATTACATGTAAAAATAGTTTTCAGCATTCATCTTCATAAGATTGTTTTCTCTCTCCTTCTCTTCTTTCCCCCTCCCCAGACCACAAGCAGTCTAATAGAGGTTATACATGTACAATCATGTTAAATATATTTCCATATTAGTCATGTTATGAAAAAAAATTAGAACAAAAAACCAAACAAATAACAATATTAAAAAAAAAACAGGGAAAAGTATGCTTTCATCTGTATTGAGTCTTCACAGTTATCTTTCTGGATGCAGATGACATTTTCTATGCTAAATCTATTGGAATTGTCTTAGATCACTGCATTGCTGAGAAGAGCTAAGTCTATCACAGTTGATCATCATACAATTTTACTGTTACTATGTACCATGTTCTCTTGGTTCTGCCTCAATATCAGTTCATGTGAGTCTCTCCAGACTTTTTTGAAGTCAGCCTGCTATCATTTCTTATATGACAATAATATTTCATTATTTTCATAGACCAAAACTTATTCAGCTATTCCTCAATTGATGGGCATCCACTCAATTTTGAATTCCTTGCCACCACAAAAAGAACTGTTACAAACATTTTTGCACATGTGGGTCCTTTTTCCTCTTTTATGATCTCATTGGTATGGGGATCCAATAGTAACACTGCTAGATCAAAGGATCCCTAAACTTCTGAATAGATTTCTTCCTGTTTCCCAATTTGTGTAATACTCATTGAAACCCAAATGAAGTTTTTGTTTGTTTGTATGTTTTTGTAGCGCCCTTATTCCTAGAGGCCTCCTAAATAGATTTCTATTCTTTTCCTGTCCATCCATTCAGCTAATCATTACTTTAGGAATCCTTGAAATTCAAATTTAAAAATATTCTCTATGTGCTTCAGAGGTGGGACTTTATATGAAAAGGGGAGGCTTGGAAATTGTCTTATGGAATGAGCTCTTTTCCCCGTTTCCCCAGCCCCATCTGTCTTTTGTAGTGTCAACACTTGAGAGTTCTAATATACAGGGGAGCTAACACCCTTGGGGTTAATAGGTGCTGGCACTTTCTATGCACTCTAATTGATTTGAAACTATAGGTCTCCGTGATATGCTTATATCTGTTAAGTCCCAACTCAAGATACAGGTCTGAGAGACACTCCATCTCCATCCTTTCCAAAACCTCCACTCATCACAAAACATGTCTTTCAATAAATCTCATGAAGATTATTAAATTCTATGGATATGGTCTTTGTTCACTAAGTGTAGCATTGAAATTTTTGTTGACTCAGTTACCCATTTCCCCTTCCCCTCTCCCCAACCTTGCTTATCAATCAGTATTGGTGGAGGCTCTGGTTGGGAAAGAAACAATAAGTCAGTAGCTTTTTGTATTACCTACTTTTTGTCATGTACTCATACCTGCAAACTTTCATCTTCTTGCTACATTGTGGAAGAACTGAGATGTGAGGACCCAGACCTCTTTTGCTGAAGTGGACTTATCTGAGATGGCTTAAAGTTACTTATAAAAGCAGTTCCCACCTTGAAGTTATTGCTCATCTTCAGTGATCAGTCAGTCAATGTGTTGCTGCCTTGATATATTGCTAATAAAAAAACTTTAATTCTCTTTGTTATGAATTTTGTCTCATTAATCAGAGAGCCCAAATGACAGACAACCCTGATGAACTTCTCTGGGCAACCAAATTTTGTCATTATCTTCCACAAATCCTCACAACTGACATTATCAAAGGCTTTGGTCAGATCAATAAACATTGTTTATAGACCTCTGTTCTGTTCCTGACATTTGTCCTGGAGTTATTGAGCAACAAACACAATATTGATCTTTTTTTTGGGTTCTTTTTGAAGTCACACTGACTCTCAAATAGATGACCATCTTTTAGGTGAAGGAGCTCACCTATTTTTTTAAATAACTTTTTATTGATAGAACTCATGCCAGGGTAATTTTTTACAACATTATCCCTTGCATTCACTTCTGTTCTGATTTTTCCCCTCCCTCCCTCCACCTCCTCCCCCAGATGGCAAGCAATCCTTTACATGTTGAATAGGTTACAGTATATCCTGGATACAATATCTGCACAATGTGCAGAACTGAACAGTTTTCTTGTTGCACAGGGAGAATTGAATTCAGAAGGTATAAATAATCCGGTAAGAAAAACAAAAATGCAAGCAGTTTATATTCATCTCCCAGTGTTCTTTCTTTGGGTGTAGCTGCTTCTGCCCATCTTTGATCAATTGAAACTGAATTAGCTCTCTTTATCGAAGAGATCCACTTCCATCAGAATATATCCTCATACAGTATCATTGTTGAGGTATATAATGATCTCCTGGTTCTGCTCATTTCACTTAGCATCAGTTCATGTAAGTCTCGCCAGTCCTCTCTGTATTCATCCTGCTGATCATTCCTTACAGAACAATAATATTCCATAATGTTCATATACCACAATTTACTCAACCATTCTTCAATTGATGGACATCCATTCATTTTCCAGCTTCTAGCCACTACAAACAGGACTGCCACAAACATTTTGGCACATACAGGAAGGAGCTTACCTATTAAGGATGTCTCTGGCAAGAATATGCAAACTGAGATTGAGAGACAGCCCTCTGTGATTATTACAGGACAAATATATAGAGATGGAAATAGAAGCACCCTTGAATTTCTGGGGGATAACCTCTTTTTGCCATATAATCTTGAAGATTTCACTTAGCTTTTCTATGATGAGTGGATCTTATGCCTTATTAATCTTAGCTGAAATAGACTCAGCACAAAGAGTTTTGTCACACAAGAGTTGTCTAATGACATTCAAAATGTCTTCTTTAGTTGGAAATTTGGCTAGAGAGGAATTGACTTTAAACTGACATAAAACCAATGACTTTAGCACTGATAAATGATGATCTGTTGAGAAGATGATGGATATGTTTAGCCCATTTCTTCAGGATCATATTCTTATCACTAATCCATGTGACTGCATCAGCACTGAATAGTTGAGAGGCATAATAGATCTTTGGCCCATAAATAGCCTTTACAACATTATAAAAACACTTTGGATTATTACTATCAGTGTAAAATTTACTGAATTTACTTTGCCTTCTTACTGATTCAAGAAACCTGCCTCTCCCAAAGCTTTGTTTATCCTTTACTTTTGATGGAGTTAAATCTTGCCTTCTTAGATATGGATGAATCATCCTGCTGGTGACTTCTGTGGAGTTCTTCTTTTTCATTTAGCAGCTTCTGAATTTCCTCATCATTTTTGTCAATCCAATCTTGATGTTTGTGTTCTGACCCAGATGAGTAAATATACTATATACCAAATCTCTGAAAGCTGCTCATCTTTTTCTGCTTTACTATTGCCAAGCATGTGTTGGCTCAGCTTTCCCTCCAAGTTAACAATAAATTGTTCCCCCTCAAAGAAATATTCTAATCTGTTGATGTTATGGTAGTCATTTTGCCTTGGAACTATGGTTTCTGTTGCATGCAAGTATTTAGCTTGGAAAATAAGTCTAGGATCAGTCTAGCACTCTGCATCACACATTGCCTTTGTTACTCTCACATTTTGTCTTTTTCTTCTCATTACAATGACATAGTCTATTAAATGCCTTTTTTGCTGCATGGGTGCAGCCACAAAGTTTTATTGTATTTAGGTAAATGGAAGTCGCTGTGGGTGAGGTCATCAAATGCACAAGTCTTCAGCAGTAATTAACCCCTTGCTGTTGTTGTTTGTAACTCAGCAAGAAACTCCCTTTCAAGGAACTCCCTGCCACCTCTGGTAGTATATGCCCGATCTGGCATTAAATCACCCAGTATTATGAGCTTGTTCTCTTTTGGCACACTGCTGATGAGAATCTTCAGGTCTTCATAACATTTTCTATAACCTCATCGGAGTTTGCCATAGTGGACACACACACACTGGTGATGGTGGCATGGAACTTTCCTACAAGTAGAATCATGTTTCGTGAGCTTGATAGCTACTCCTTTTGGTAGGCATACAAACTTGATTAGTTGTGATTACAAAACCTATGCCAGTTTCACAGTGTTTTCTTTAAGCATATGCACATTCCATGGACCAATGGTGAGTGTTGTGTTTTGAGCCAAGGTGGCTCATAATAAACAGGCCACTATTGGGTAAAACAGGCACCTTTTCTACCCCCTTCCTCATACTAAGAGTTGAGCAATGTGGTCTATTTAAAAAGGCTGCTCAGAGATCCAGAGAGCCACTGAATCCCAGTGCTATTTTCGGTAAGAATATGACTATGTGACCTAGGCTGCCTGCATGCAGGATTGTGACTACAACTCCTAGTTTTTCTTCCCCTGCTGCTTTATCATTTATTAACAGAATTTTGAAATAGATAAAAATGGGAAAATAGTGTGGATGATTCTTTTGATTCATGTATAAATTGGAATTAAGTGAGGTGGTTGTGTGATGTCATTGACCTCTCTCTTCCAGAGTTATCAAAGTCCAGTGGCAAGATAAAAGTCAAAATGAGTGGTGATTGCCCAGGATGCAGTGGATAACCTTGGTGCCTTAGCTGTCTGACTAAGCTCACACACCTGCATCAGCTACTTTCATGGCCATTGAAACAAATTGTTCTCATCCATCCATTCCAACAAGGTAAGTCTTCACGTGTTTGGAGTAGACATACCCCTAAATCACTGACAAGTTTGAGACCCTTCAATTATCCTCAACTTGGCTGCCAAAATAGTTTGCTATACCTACTATAGCATCTTTAAGCCACAAGTGAGAATCACAACATCCCTCATATCAGAGGTTCTAGTCTTCTTTTAACACAGGTGTGTGTGTATATATGTGCATGTATGCTTGTATGTGCACAGTCAAGCAAAATACATTTTCACATTTGCTCTTCTGTCCTGCTTTCTAGAGCCTCCAAGTTGGGGTAACAAAACGTACTGTTGCTTTCTAGAGCCCCCAAGTTTGGGTGACAAAATGTACCATTGCTTTCTAGAGTCCCCACTGGGGTGATTAAAATATACCTTCCTAGTAGAGAAGTGATGAGGTGGGACTCCCAAGGATGGAAAAATGGAGTCCATTTATTTCAAGGGCTTTCCTCTTTATATAATGCAACAAAAACATGACCGACACTGGGACCACATAAACAACTTGCTATTGTATGTAGTTTGCCACGTGGTATCACTCCACTTCAATCTCAACACAGGTTGTCACCGCCTCTGATTTCGCAGGAAGGCCCTTAGAGAAGATGGGGAGCTGAACCAGACATTGTCAGCAGGTTCCCTCTGGGCTAAAGAGTCTTATAGCTCACCCAGACTTCCCCCACTGACTGTGACCTTCTACAATTGACCATATCCAGAAATATGTTTCATTCTGTATCTTGAGTTCATCCTTTGTCAGATGGTGGGTAGCATGGATAGCATAAGGATTATCTGGAATCCTGTTGGTCATTACATTTATCAAAAAATTTTAAGTCTTTCAAAGTTGTCTCTACAGTATTATTATATAAATTATTCTCCTAGTTTGCTCACTTTATTCTGTATCGGTTTGTAACTCTTCCCAAGTTTCTGTGAAAGTATCTCCTTCATCATTTCTTGTGACACAGTACTATAGTCATTCTCCAATTGATGGGGACACCCTTGATTTTCAGTTCTTTGTTTCACCTGGATGGAACTGCCTTCTAACTTGTGAGTGGCCAGAGCAGGCTAAAGCCAGGAGAGCCAGGGCATAAACAGAAGTTCAATTAATTTCAGAATGAGGAAAATGATACTGGCAGGTCAACCTTTCCCCCCTCTCCCCAAGAAGGAGGGCTTTAAGGCAGCTAAGGCTAGGGCCACTTATATATATATATAAAGGAGATTGAGCCATAACAGTTATTCTTAGTTCTTAAATTAGTGTTCATGGTTAGCATTTCTTTTTTTGTCTTATACATTTATTTAAAAGTTAAATACAAATAGAAAAAGAAAAAAGCATTGTCAAGTACACAGCAAACATAAGAGATGATTCAAAATATGAAACAAAACATTTTTCTTTTTAAAGTAATATTTGTTTTATTAAAGCTTTTTATTTACAAAACATATGCATGGGTAATTTTTCCAACATTGACCCTTGCGAAACCTTTTGTTCCAAATTTTCCCCTCCTTCCCCCCACTCCCTCCCCTAGCATGTTAAATATGTTGAAATACATGTTAGATCCAATATATGTATACATATTCATACAGTTATCTTGTACGAGAAAAATCAGATCAAGATGGAAGAAAAAGAAAAACTGAGAAAGAAAACAAAATGCAAGCAAATAGAGGTGTTTTTTTTTTTTTTTTTAAAGAGGGTCAATATGTATGTATAAGAGGTTGAGCTGTGAGGTTGCCACATGGATAGGTGGCACTTCCCTATTCCAAAGGCTGAGCTGCCTGAGGAGCCTTGGACCAATCTATGGCTGATAGATGAAGAACCCATCTCTATGCAAAGTCTCCTGCTGAGCCCTGAAGTGCCTCTGGGAAGCCTGGCTCAGGCCCTAACTACTGTCTGTTTCATTGAGAGACTGTCCTATGTGACTGGCAGGGCCTCTGGGGGCTGCAGCTGAGTTCCTCTTCAGCTTCTAAGGCAAGAGTTGCTTTACCATAGTTCTTTTCATCACATCTATTCCATCTAAACCTAGTTATTATGTCAGGTTCAAATATTGTTGATGAAAATTCCAACAACACGTCTCGGATATCACCTTATCTGGGTTCAAAATGTATACAGGTACCCAGTGAAAAAGTAGCTGCTTGTTGAGTGGCAAGAATATAATTCCATGGGACATACTGTAGTCTGTCTGGGCTGGACCTATGTAGGCAGATCCACAGATCAGTAAAAGAAGATTTTCTCCAAAGTTTAATGAAAAGGATGAACACAACAAACAAAAGAGCCAGAATGGCTTGTATGAGATTGAAAATGGACAAACTAAAAATCCAGGCAGTCAGAAAAGACCAATTTCCTGAGGACTTTTGGGATGGGATGCTGGGGCCCAAAACATGATGCATATCTCATTATTTTTAGGTAGAAAAGGGACAGAAGTGGAAATAAAATCATTCAACCTCATTTTGGGAAAGATATATTATAATTTGCAGCAATCAAAAAGACTATGGAGAATGAGCAATCTAAGGGGAAGATGGTAGATCCAGGAGAGAAAAATCAGTGCTACCTTAAAATTAGAGTTTGGTGAAGAAGCTATAAATTCCTTGAAGAAATAAAGTGCTGAGAAGCAAGAGATAGAAGATCAATTAAGCAAATTCTTGAGCCAAGAACATTTAGTAATTTGTAAGATATATGTGGATGATCCTTGAAGACTGATAATGCATGGATGGAGACAGAAGCTGTAAACTATCATGATGAAGCAGGTGAGACAATGGATAATCTGTCTTTGGAAGCAGGAGCTGATTTTGGGAAAGTGAACTAGGTGACATCAATGACAAACTCAAAGTTTATGCTAGTCATTGCCGATTCATCAAACATGTAGCCAAGAAAGGAAGAGCTCACTAGAGTGAGGACTCAGTCCTGGATTGCCTTGGATGATAGCTTAAGAGTCTTCATGTATATTTCAGATTTTTAAATGAACAATGGTAGAGGATGCAAAACACAAATTAGACAGGGCAGTTCACTTATTTTGATGGTTTTATTCATTTCTGAAATTGTATTTGAATGGTTTTGCCTCATGGATAGGATAGAAAATAGAATAGAATGTTTCAAGAGAAGAAAACTTTCTAGCTATGAAGAGAAGAATATAAAGAATATAAAAAGTAGCCTCTGTACATGTTATATTTAGAAATAGTTTAAACCAAATTAATTTACTCCTGCTTTTTAAAGAATTACAGACCTAAATAAATAAGTTGCTGAATGAATATGTGCCTGAATAAGTGTCCTCTCTACTTTCTTCCCAGCTGGGTTGATTTTTTTTTTAATACCATTCTTTCTCTCTTGCATTTCTGCACTAGAAGTTTGGATAGTTGCTTCATTTTGGGGGGCATTGTGTGCTCCAGAAGGAGCAACATAGTAGAATTCAATATTGACGAATTTTTCTTGTAGCACCTACTTCAAATTTAGTTTTGGGTGGCCACGTGTAGAAGCATTTTTTAAGAACCAAATCTTTCTGGGCATTCTTCACTTTAAAAGGATTAATTTTATGAAAAAAATCTAGTTATTCTTTTCATGAATGGTGACAACCAGAGCTCACAATGTTTCTATTTTAGAAAATTCTTTTCAATAAAAACTTGTCTAGAAATTGAGTGTGTTTTAAAAAAAAAAAAAAAAAGGATGACTGAAGAGTATCCTAGAGGTAGACAACAGTTATCAGCATTTTGATTGGCTGGTAAATATATGATCCTTAAAGGAGAAGAGATTACAAGTGAGCTTTCTCAGCATATTGCCTGAAACATAACAAGCTGTATGTATTTGCTATTATTTTATTAGTAGTACTATGATGGAGGTAAAGAAAGTAGAAATAGGAAGAAAGTAATACTCCAACTCCCCCATCTTAAGAGTGACTAAGAGGAACTTGGGTTGTAAACAATGGCCATGGTGCTTGTATCATCCAGGGAAGACAGATTCCAATAATAACTAGAAGATGGAAGGAAATAAAAAGAAAGATTTAGGATGAAGGAAACTTTGTTGCCTGTGGAATTCCATTCCAGATGGCATAGCAAAAGGTGTGAATGGCATTTGGCTGGAACTTTGGGATGGGAGGGTGGAAGGAGATGGAAATAAAAAAAAAATCTGAGGGCAGGATAAGGAGGAAAATGCAGTTTGAATGAAGATCTGCAGAGGAGAGGATAGGAGGGGCATGATCAAGTGTGAGAATGTTTACCCTTGAGTGGAAGGCACCACTCATCTTCCTGAAGGTGATTGGAGATGAGACCAAGCAAAGTACAGAATGGAGACCATACTTCACCGGTCCTCCTCATCTGAAGGCTGGAGAGTAGGCAGAAAAGGGCAAAGCAAAAGATGGAAGGTCGGAAGTCAAAGGAGAAGTCATTTCTGTTTGTACTGGAGCTTCTACACATTCAGGTTGAGGAACCAGATTGGCAGCATCAGAAGATGGAATGTGCTGGCACAGGTGGAACTCCTTGTTTTGAAAAATGTCAGGTAAAGTAAAACAATTTTTAGGAGCCACCTCACACCTCCCAGATTGGCTAAGATGACAGGAAAAGATAATGATAAATGTTGGAGGGGATGTGGGCAAACTGGGAAACTAATGCATTGTTGGGGGATTTGTGAAATGATCCAACCATTCTGGAGAGTAAGCTGAAACTATGCCCAAAGGGCTTTCAGACGGTACATATTTTCTGACCAAGCAGTGCCATCACTGTATCCCAAAGAAATCATAAAGAAGGGAAAACAATCACATGCACAAAAATGTTTATAGCAGCTCTGTTTATGGTAGCAAAGAATTAGAAAACAAGTAGATGTTCATCAATTGGGGAATGGCCAAATAAGTTGTGATATATAAAGATAATGGGATATTCTATAAAAATGTATGAACAAGCTGATTTTAGAAAAGCCTGGAAAGGTTTATATGAACTGATGTTTAGGGAAACAAGTAGAATCACGAATACATTGTACACAAGAATGTGCCATGATCAACTAGGAATGACTTGGTTCTTAGTGATTCAGTGATCTAAAGCAATCCCAATAGACTTTAGACAGAAAATGCCATCTACCTCCACAAAAAGAATTAAGGAGATTGAATATAAACAATACGTGTCATGTTCACTTCTTTTTAATGGTTTTTTCCCCTTTCCCATGTTTTCCCCTTTTGCTCTGATTTTTTTCTGCCAATGTGATTCATAAAGCAATGTGTATTAGAAATAAATTTTAAAAAATAAATTTGGTAATATTTCAGATTCTGATTCTTTTTGTACAGCAAAATAATGGTTTGGACATATATACTTATTTTGTATTTAATTTATACTTTAATATATTTAACATGTATTGGTAATCCTGCCATCTAGGGGAGGGGGTGGGGGGAAGGAGGGGAAAAATTGGAACAAAAGGTTGGCAATTAATTGTCAATGCTGTAAAATTACCCATGATATAACTTGTAAATAAAAAGCTAGTAAAAATTAATTTGGAAAAAGAAAAAAAAAAAGAAAAATAGCACATGCCCTGCTTAGCATCTGTCTTCTGTGGTTCATGTGACCCTTTAAGTCTAAATCATGTATTTGATTGATTAGAGCTTGTCATGGCATGCAACGGGAAAAGTTGTTCTCTACTTAATTTCTAGCCTCACTTCTCTGTGTGACCCTTAATTTTTCTTAGCTTTAGTTTCATCTGTAAAATGGGAATAATATATTTGTCTCTCAGAATGATTGTAAGAATCAGATGAGATATTTGCAAAGTGCTTTGCCAAATTTAAAGTGATTCATAAATGCTATTATCAAGTCCTAGGCATTTTGCATTTTCTGTAAAAATAAGCAGGATGAAATGTAAAAATGGTAGGAATTTCATAGAAGTAGAAGAATTAAGAAGAAATGGCAAGAATATATAAAAGAACTATGCAAGAAAGATCTGAACATCATCAATAACCATGATGGTGTGGTTAGTGATCTAGCACCAGACATCCTAGAAAGTGAAATTAAGTGAGCCTTAGGAAGCATTGCTAACAATAAAGCTAGTGGAGGTGATGGAATTTCAACAGAGCTACTCAAAATTCTAAAAGATGATACTGTTAAAGTGTTGTACTCTAAGCTGGGAGCCCAGTCCTAAAGAAGGACAATGTTAAGAAATGTTGCACTCATTTCAAACACTAATATAATTATGCTTAAGATTCTGCAAGCTAGGCTTCAGCAATTGTGAATTGACAATTAAGAGAAGAGCAGCCTGGTTTTTAAAGAGACAGAGGAATTAGAAACCAAATTGCCTACATTGGGTGGAGTGGGGGAAAAGGGAGTTCCAGAAAAAAAAATCTACTGCTCCTTCATTGACTACACTAAAACTATGGACTATGTGAACCCTATCAAAATGTGGCAAGTTCTTAAAGAGATGAAAGTATCAGATCAGTCTTCTCTCTTGAAGAACCTATATGTAGACAAAGAAGCAACAATTAGAACCAAACACCTAGCATCTAATTGATTTAAGGGTGGAAAAGGAATATGACAAGGCTGTATATTGTTACTTTATTTTAACTTCCATGCAGAGTATATGCAAAATACCAAACTAGATGAATCAAAAGCTGGGTTTATAGTAGCCAGGTAGTCCAATAATTTAAAGTTTTAAAATTCTGGCTCCTGAATCTATTTTCCAGGTCATGGTATTTTAGATTTTCCATTTTTTTCATTCTTTTTAGTTTGACTGACTCTTGATGTCTCATACTCATTAGCTTTCATTTGCCTTGTTCTAGTTTTTAAAGTACGATTTTCTTTAGTTAAGTTTTTCCCATTTGATTTATTCTACTTTTCAGGATGTTTTCCTCAATGGATTTTTTTTTCATTTGATCAATTTTATTTTAATTAAACTTTTTTTAATTTTCAAAACATATGCATGGATAATTTTTCAACATTAACCCTTGCATTCCAATTTTTCCCTCCCTTCTCCTCATCCCTTTCCTACATGGCAAGTAATCCAATATATGTTAAACATGGTAAAAATATATGTTAAATCCAATATATACATACATATTTGTACAATTATCTTACTGCACATGAAAAAATCAAATCAAAAAGGAAAAAAATGAGAAAAATGAAAGCAAACAACAGAAAGAGTGAAAATGATCCATACTCAGTTCCCACAGTCCTCTCTCTAAGTGAAGATGGATCTCTTCATCACAAGATCGTTGGAACTAGCTGGATCATCTCAATGTTGAAAAGAGCCAATTCCATCAGAATCAATCACTGTATAATCTTGTTGCCATGTACAATGATCTGCTGGTTCTGCTCATTTCACTTAGCATCAATTTATGTAAGTCTTTCCAGGTCTCTTTGAAATCATCCTGCTGATCATTTCTTATAGAAAAATAATATTCCATAACATTCATATGCCATAACTTATTCAGCCATTCTCCAATTATTGATGGACATCCACTCAGTTTCCAGCTTCTAGCCACTGTAAAAAGGGCTGCCACAAACATTTCTCTCCTTTAAGATCTCTGGGATATAGGCCCAATAGAAACACTGCTGGATCAAAGTGTAAGCACAGTTTGATAGCTCTTTGGGCATAGTTCCAAATTGCTTTACAGAATGGTTTGGTCATTTCACAACTCCACCAACAGTATATTAGTGGTCCAGTTTTCCTACATCCCCTCCAATGATCATCATTATCTTTTCTTGTTATCTTAGTCAGTCTGAGAAGTGTGTAGTGGTACTTCAGAGTTGTCTTAATTTGCATTTCTCTGATCAATAGTAATTTAGGGCACTTTTTTATATGACTAAAAATGGTTTCAATTTCTTCATCTGAAAATTGTCTGTTCATATTCTTTGACCATTTGTCAATTAGAGAATGGCTTGAATTCTTAAAAATTTGAGTCAATTCTCTATATATTTTAGAAATGAGGTCTTTATCATAACTCTTGATGTAAAAATGTTTTCCCAATTTTTGCTTCCCTTCTAATTTTGAATGCATTCAATTTTTTAAAAATAAAAACCTTTTAACTTAATATAGTCAAAATTATCTATTTTGTGTTCAGTAATGAGCTCTAGTTCTTTGGTCACTAATTCCTTCCTTTTCCATAGATCTGAGAGGTAAACTATCCTCTGTTCTAATTTGCTTATAATATCACTTTTTTTTGGGGGGGGGGCTGATTCAATTGGGATTAAGTGAGTTGTCTAGAGTCCCACAGCTAGACCAGATTTGAATTCAGGTCCTCGTGACTTTAGGGCTGGTGCTCCATCCACTGTGCCACCTAGCTGCCCTAATATATCACTCTTTATGTCTAAATCATGAACCCATTTCAACTTTATCTTGGTAGATGGTGTTAGGTATGGGTCAATGTCTATTTTCTGACATACTAGTTTCTAATTTTCCCAGCAGTTTTTGTCAAATAGTGAGTTCTTATCCCCAAAGCTGGAGTCTTTGAATTTGTCAAACACTAGATTACTAGTCATTGACTGTTTTATCCTGTGAACCTAACCTGTTCCACTGATTGACTACTTCTTAGCCAATACCGAACGGTTTTGATGACTGTTGCTTTGTAATATAGTTTTAGATCTGACATAGTTAGGTCACCTTCATTGGCACTTTTTTCATTAATTCCCTTGAAATTCTTTACCTTTTGTTCTTCTGGATGAACTTCTTTTCCCCCTAGATCTGTAAAATAATTTCTTGGGACTTTGGTTTGGCATTAAATAAATAGATGAATTTAAGTAGTATTGTTAATTTTTTTTTTTTTTTGCTCGGCCTACCCATGAGCACTTGATATTTTTCCAAGTGATTAGATCTGACTTTGTGTAGAAAGTGTTGTGTAGTTGTGTTCATATAGTTCCTGGCTTTCTCTTGGGCAGATAAGATTCTCAAATATTTTATACTACTGAATTTTAAATGGAATTTGTCTTTATATCTCTTGTTGCTGAATTTTGTTGGTAATATATACTGCTGATTTATGTAAATTTATTTTGTATCCTGCAACTTTGCTAAAGTTAGGAATTGTTTTTAATAGTTCTTCAGTTGGTTCTCTAGGGTTCCCTTAGTATATCATCATATCTGCAAGGAATGATAATTTGGTCTCCTTATTACCTACTCTAATTCCTTGAATTTCTTTTTCTTCTCTTATTGCCAAAGTTAACATTTCTAATACAATATTGAATAGTAATGGTAATAGTGGGAGATCTTGTTTTATCTCTGATCTTATTGGGAATGATTCTAGTTTGTCCTCATTATATATGAGGTTTGCTGATGGTTTTAAATGTTATTAAACATTTTAAGGAAAACTCCATTTATTTCTATACTCACCAGTGTTTTTTTCTTTTTTGCTGAGGAAATTGGGATTAAATGACTTGCCCAGCATCACACAGCTAGGAAGTGTTAAGTGTCTGAGGCCAGATTTAAACTCAGGTCCTCCTGACTTCAGGGCTGGTGCTCTCTCCACTGTGCCACCTAGCTGTCCCTCACTAGTATTTTTAATAGGAATGGGTATTGGATTTTATCAAATGCTTTTTCTACATCTATTGAGATATGAGTTTTTGGTTTGGTTATTGTTTGTTTGGTTTGGTTATTTGATATAGTCAATTATGCTAATACTTTTCCTAATATTGAACCAGTTCTGCATTCCTGGCATAAATTCTACTTGGTCATGATGTATTATTCTGGGGATGACTTTGTAATTTCTTTGCTAATATTTAAGATTTTTACATCAATATTCATTAGGGAAATTGGTCTATAATTTTCGTTCTCTGTTTGCACCCTACTTGGTTTAGTTATAAGCACCATATCTGTGTCATAAAAGGAATTTGGTAGGACTCCTTTCCCTATTTTTTCAAATAGTACTGGAATTGTTCTTTAAATTTAAATTTTATTTTTAAAAGTAATTTTCTCCTATTTTTTTCCTTTGTTTTCCAAGTAAGTTGACTTACTCTTGCATACCTCTTCTTTTCCCATTTTTTCATCTACCTCTATTATTCAATTTTAAAAATCGGTAGTGTTCTCTTCTATTTTTATAATATATGATATTTCTCTTTGGGAACAGGTTTCTGGGGAGGTTTTCTGGAGGCAGCCTTAGTTTCCCTTCAAAGTAATAATCACCTCAAATACAGCCAGGAATTAAAATGCAATCTTTTATTGTCTCTTCCAAAATAGCCCAGTTAGTTTTCTTAGAGGCCTATCTCTCTGCTTGGTTCCAAGAGCTCTTGCAGCTTGTCCTTTGTTGCCTCTAGCTCTCTCTGAATCTTGGTTCTACTCCTCCAAATCCTTCATTCTGCCTGACTGCAGTCTCTAGCTTGTCAATCTCCCGAACTCACTGACTTTGGGCTTTCAATTTTTTTCAGCTGACCTCTCCTGACTGAGCTCCATAGAGAAACAAGGACATATGTACTTTACAATTTCTAAAAGTTCAGTGATCTGCTGCAAAATTATAATCAAACCTTGGCTTTTCATAACCTTGACAATGCTCTCTAAATGTTTGCCTTGAAGAGAAACAGATTGTTTTCTAAACATCTGTCCCATCTTAGCTGAAATTCTTTAATTCTTTTAACAAAATTTCTTTGTTGTTCTCACCCAAATTTCTGGGTTAAGGAGACTTTTCCACTAGATCAAGATCAGAGGCTTTTCCACTGAGATCAGGATCGGAGCTTTTCCACTAAAATCAGGGTCCTGTCAGCCCCACGTTGGGCACCAAAATGTAGTGTTCTCTTCTTTTTTATAATATATAGTGGTTCTCTGTGGGAGCAGGTTTCTTGGGGAGATTTTCTGGAGGCAGCCTTAGTTTTCATTCAAAGTAATAAATCACCTCAAATGCAGCCAGGAGTTAAAATCCAGTCTTTTATTGTCTCTTCCAAAATAGCCCAGTTAGTTTTCCTTGGTTCCAAGAATTCTTGTTGCTAGTCCTTTGCTTCTGCCAACTTCTACCTCTACCTCAACTCCAACTCCTAGCAATCTTCCGAACTGACTTCACTTCACTAACTCAGCTCTATTTATGCTCTTTTAGAGTTGTAAACTCAAAGGTTGACTCCTCCTCTGAGAATGGGATTATGGGAGGTGTGAATTCACAAAGTTGCAAAGTTAATTTTGTGAATCTCCTGTACTTGTGAACTCCAATGTGTGAGCTCTAATGTGTAAACTCTTAAAGGTGTGAGCTCTAATGTGTGACCTCTAATGTGTGAATTCTCCCAAAGGTGTGAACTCCAAAGGTGTAAACCCAAGCACATAAGCACTGTTTCTATCAATTCCATTGAGTCAACACTAAGATTCTAACAAAAATTCTTTATGAGCTCTTCCAGGAAGGTTCTTTTAGCTTGATACCAATTCACATTCCTTTCAGGTTTTGCAGATGGGTATATTGTCCTTTTCTCTATTGGTGTTTTGGTCTTCCCTATCACCACAGTAACTTTCTATAATCAAAGTTCTTTTTTCTTTCTTGGCCAATTTTTTTCTCTCCTATTTCATTACTTTTAAAGTCAAGCTTAACTCAGCTATTCTTTAACTGGTACTAAATAAATTTGATGACCAAATGAATTTGATAAGATCTTAAACTATACTACAAGTAGTTAAGCTCCCCTTTTCATTTCCCCCCATTATTTGCCTTGAGATTCTGGAATTCTTATCATATGAATTTTGTTATTCTAGCAACTAGAATAATCTAGAATAATAAACTAGATAATTTAGTTCAGTTGACACGACATTTAATAAGTAAATTAATTTAGGGGGTATAGCCATTTTCATTATGTTGGCTTAACATATCCATAAGTAATATTTTTCCAATTGTTTAGATCAACTGACAATTTATACAGGACTATTGCACACTATTGCATCCATCCTTTGTTACCAGACTTCTATCTTTCTATACTTTAGAATTCTGAACTTGTAATTAAAGCCATTAAGAAGGCATAGGGAGAGGGACAAAGCCAAGATGGCGGAGAGAACACACACTTCTTTCCGAGCTTTCCTACTACCCTCATACTAATTTAAAAATTCAGCCTCTGAAATAGTGCTGGACTGGCAGAATCCACAAATATGGGGAGTGAGCAAATTACCAGCAGAAGATAACTTCAAAGATTGCCAGAAAAGGTCTGTTTTGATTGGGCATGGGCGCTAGGTGCACGCCAGGAGGCACAGCACGGAGGCCAGCTCACACTGAGCAGACCGGGGGTAGGGAGGCGATGTCCGCAGGATGGAGAATCTCTGGGGAGGACTCAACCACAGTGTTGGCTACTCTGCCCTGGTTGCAAGCCAGTAGATCAGCAGAGAAGTTATAAAACATCCAACATAAACGCAAAAGGTAAAGAGTGTACCCTAAAGCACTGGAGTCTCAAGGGACCTGGCCACACCCACCCAGCACTGGGAGTGCTCAGTGTGATCCCAGGTGAGCCGTTGTCACTTCTCAGGTTTTTTTCTTTATTTCTAGATCCAATTTTTCTTGTGCAGCAAGATAACTATAAATATGTGAACATATATTGGATTTAACATATACTTTAACATATTTAACATGTATTGGACTACCTGCCACCTAGGGGAGGGGGTGGAGGGAAGAAGGGGAAAAGTTGGAACAGAAGGATCAATGTTGAAAAATTACTCATACATATGTTTTGTAAATAAAAAGGTATAATTTAAAAAATAAAAAAGAAGGCATTAGCCATTTTGTTTTTAGTAGAGACTGCTAACATCTGTCTTGCTACTTGGGGAACCTTAATATTCTGCCTGCTGCCTGGACTATAATATGTGTATATGTGTGTGTGTGTGTGCATGTGAGTGTACATGCATGCGTGTATGTGTGTGTGTGTGTGTTTAAGGGAAGCCTGTATAACAAAGCTGCAGAAGTTCAGTGGTTAAATTAGGAAGGGTTTCAGATGCTAAGGGAGTTTGTATTTGTTTTTAAAGAAAAATAGGACATTTAGGAGTGCTGTTGAGATGGTGGAAGCAAAATTGAGACAGCTTGGATGTGGGGTGAGATAAAGGTGTTAATGATTTGGAGCTGGTGAGCTTAGATAACAAGTAAGTGATGATGTCTTCTATCATCAATGGGTAAATTTGGAACAGGGAAGAGAAGGTATGGGGAGGGTGGAGATGAATTCTGTATTGGACAGATTAAAGTTGAGATTCCTGTGGGACACATTGATCAAAATATCCAAAAGCAATTGATGTGGGACTGGAGCTCATGAGATTAGGAGCATGGGAAGAATATGTCTCTCAGCCTGTTCCCTAGCTCCATCCTTGATCAGTGTGGCAGACATGTAGAGAGGAAGAAGGAGAGAAGAGAAGAGCCTGTCCCCCACAACTGTGGTTTCCATGTCCTTTCCAGACTCTTTTAGAACATACTTTTAGAGCATCAGTTTAGCTGGCCATTAGCTGGCCATTTCCCAAACTTAGGCTAGCACTCAAGGAGGTCCTCCTCTCTTTTTTCTCAGGTCCTTGTGCTGTAGTCTCCCTCTTTCCACCCTCCCCCCATCCCCAACCCAGAGTGCACTAGGTTCTGGAAAGAGATGGCCTCCTCTGATACTCCATGGCCCAGACAATGCACTATACCCATTCCCCAGAAGTGGCTTTTTATTGATTGATTCAGAGGATGAGGAAGGCTGGAAGGGAAGGGGGATGCCAGAAGGAATGGAAGATGGCAGGGAACTAGGGAGGAAAAAAAGGTGGGGGGGGCTGGAAAGTCTCAGGAAATGTTGAGTTAGAGAGGAAAGGGGTATCCTGAAAGGAAGATAGGCCAGAAGGGATGGAGAGGGGAAGAAGGTTGGGGTGGAAGAGAAGAGACCAAAGATAAGGAGAAGCTGGAAGAGGTTTGCAGAGGCCATCAGCCTCATGTGGTTTTCTTGACTTTTTTTTTGGCAGAAGTCTTCTCTGATGTACTTATCTTGGAGCTGATCCTAGAGGGCAGAGTACTGGCAGATGTGTATGTATAGAAAGATTCTGCAAAGAGAAGATCCAGGACATTAGTGGGGCAGCCTCCTAGTATAACTCAAAGGATGCTGCCCCTGCTCCCTGCCCCTAGTTTGCCCTTGGCCCTCCTGACTCCCTCTGGCCAACTGCCCAAGGACTTACCTGTAGTGATGAGATCAGTGAACTTTGCCTTAAGTTTCATCCAGCCATTCTTTAAGTGTGGCCAGAGGAAGAAGGACAAGAGGTACAAAAAGACAACACCCAAGCATACACACAAGGATATCTGGTGAGGGTAAGAGGTTAGGAGAGAGACTTGAGGACCATGGGGCAGAGCGGGAATGAAGGAAAACATCCCCAAGAATTCCAAGGGATGGCATGAAAGCATGGGCATAAGGCGGGAGACCTAAAGGCTTTAGGGAAGAGGTGGTGATGATGGAAAGGGAGGCAAAGGAGAGGAATAGTTACATCAAGCCTTGTCCACGGAAGCAGAGATTTAGAGCTGAAAGGGATCTTCTAAGGATCCAATTCAATCACCTCATTTTACAGATGAGGGACCTGAGGCCAGGAGAGGTCAAATACCTTGGCCAAGGTCATCCAAGAACTGGCAGGGCCAAGATGCAAATCCAGGCCCTCTGACTCTAGGTCAGAGCTGTTCCCACCATACCAGACTGGGGAAGACTGGGAAAGGAGTGATGGAGGAAGGGCAGGGGAAGGGCAGGGAGAAGAGAGGCTCACCCATACAAAGAAGAGGGCCCTTCGACGACTGAGTGGGAGGCCATGGATGTGGAGGAGGAAGGTGACCTGATAATCACAGTAGGTACTTGTGTCTACACCCCTGGCCAGAGAGAGTTTGTTTTTGGATGGCATTGGGCCCAAGGGGAAAACGAGGGGCTCTCCCATATGCCTCCACACCACCTTCTCTTCTCTTTCCCAGAAGATCTTACCTGTTGCTCACCATGATTTTGAAATAGAATTCAGGAGAATAGATAGACGTGGGGATGATATCATGACAAGGAGAGTTCGGCAGACAGAGCCACCTAGGGGGATTGTACAGCTATGGAACACTGGGGACCAAGGCAACCTCCCACCTCCACCCCCCCAACACTGCATCTTGAAGGTAGCCAGCAGCAGCCTGCAGATCCTGAGGCAGCAAGGAACTCTTTCCCTATCCCCAAGGGCTTGGAGCAGCCTGCAGATACTGAGGCATCAGGGAACTCTTTCCCTGTCCCCAAGGGCTGGGGGCAGCCTGCAGATACTGAGACAGCATGGAACTCTTTCCCTGTCCCCAAGGGCTGGGAGCAGCCTGCAGATACTGAGGCAGCAGGGAACTCTTTCCCTGTCCCCAAGGGCTTGGAGCAGCCTGCAGATACTGAGGCAGCAGGAGACTCTTTCCCTGTCCCCAAGGGCTGGGAGCAGCCTGCAGATCCTGAGGTAGCAAGGAACTCTTTCCTTCTCCCCAAGGGCTGGGAGCAGCCTGCAGACCCTGAGGCAGCAGGGAACTCTTTCCCTGTCCCCAAGGGCTGGGAGCAGCCTGCAGATACTGAGGCAGCAGGGAACTCTTTCCCTCTCCCCAAGGGCTGGGAGCAGCCTGCAGATCCTGAGGCAGCAAGGAACTCTTTCCCTCTCCCCAAGGGCTGGGAGCAGCCTGCAGACCCTGAGGCAGCAGGGAACTCTTTCCCTGTCCGCAAGGGCTGGGGGCAGCCTGCAGATACTGAGGCAGCAGGGAACTCTTTCCCTCTCCCCAAGGGCTGGGAGCAGCCTGCAGATACTGGCAGGCAGAGAGAAGGACTCTGGGACCAGGGCCTTGCTTACTCAATGCCAGGGCTGTTATAATTCAGGATCCTAAAGGTCTGTGACTGTTTCCGTTTGTCCCTGACAATCCAGATGAGGCTCTCAGAGCTAGAGAGAGGAAAGGCTACGTTTTGCTTCTGGCTGGGCCCTAGGCCAGCCGTCTGGTGAACTTGGATACTTGTGAGTGCTTGCACGCCGTTTGTGCACAGGTTTGCCTGAGGCCATGTTTCAGCTCATGGGAGGCATTTTGCTATTAACAAATATCGATCCTGTGGCCTCGGACCTTTAGCTCTAAATCTATGATTTTATGCCTGCTTAACCTGCAGAAGCTGGGTAAGAGAGGCCATGAGGGCTGTCTTCAAGTCATTGTAAGACTGTAAAGAGAAAGGTTTAGTTGGATTCGGTTTGGCCCTCAAGGCCAAGATGGTGCCATGGGACAGGAGCTGGCTTTAGACAGCCAAAGGACGTGAGTCTGAATCCCAGCTCCGACACATATTACAGATACCAGCTTGGACAATTACTCTGCCTTTCTGGACCTCAGAAAGGCTTGGGAAAAAGTGGCAGGGGAAGGTTGTTGTGGGGAAGAGCCTCCAGGAGCCCTATGGGCTTGGGAACAGTAGTTACGTGTCATTAGGACTGTTGTAGCGGATGATATCTTCCTCTGAGTAATCCACTATGTTGTCCAGGGAAGTTCCTCCACCAATCACCTTTAGGACATAGCTGCACCAGAGACACAAGGGCTTGGGCAACAGGAACCCAGCCAGATAGGCAGCTCCCTGTCCCCTTCCACCTGCCTCCCAAATTCTTCTCCACCCTGACAAAGGGAGGATCACTGTTGGCTTCATCCCACCCCTACAAAACACAGACACAGACCCGGACAGACACACACATCCACACAGTGAGGCAAGAGGCAGGGGCCAAGAGGGGAGGTCCAGAGGAAAGAAAGTGGTCTTGGGGGTTTTAAGGAAAGGCTTAGCTTGTCAGCACTTCCTCAGGCAGGATTTGTACCTCACTGTGGCATGTAACCAATACTACTGAAGTCCCCTGTTTTTCCCAAGGCTTTCCCAAAAGCAGCCACAACAGGGAAGGCATGGGGCTCACCTGCCATTGAAGCTTCCGGACTCACCAGTCACCATGTCTTGGATCAGGAAGAAAGGGTGGAAAGCTGTGGAAGGAGGAAACAAGGCTGAACTGGGAAAAGGGTAGAGCTGTGTTAGGGCAGAGGGCTAGTAGTGGGCTGGGGGAAGGTCATGTGCTGGGTGGCTGGGCAGGGGCCCCTCTCTCACGATCACTGAATAAGAAGCAAGGCATTTCAGGGTCTGGGTGCACGCAGTCAAAGTAGCGTTTATTGGTCTTCTTGTTGTGCCGAAGGGTCAAAGTGATGTCAAAGGCCAGCCGCTTGCCTGGGGGGCAGCCGATGAAGGTGGGGATCTGCCGATTGCCCTGTCCAAGGAAGTGGGGAAGGAAGAAAGAAAGTAAGAGGGAAGAGAGAAACATCAAATTCATCCATTGCTCCCAATTCCCCACTGCCCTTTCTAGGCCAAGCTATGAGGAAGCAGGAACATGCCATGGCCTTTCTCCCAGGGAATCCCCCAGAGTACCCCCTTGACTGGGAGCAAGCCTTCCTGGCTGGAGCTGACTCTAGTTGGGCTCTACCCACTAATATGTAGAGCTGAAGGAGAAAGGGAAATGGCCATGTGGTGGGACTTCTAAGATCCTTCCTCCTCATTCTCTAAGAGCTGAAGAGCAGAGAGAACATTTTATCCACTTGAAACCCACCAAGGGACAAGGACCACTGTATGCTTTTTACCATTCCCACATGGGAGGTTGGGGTGGGAAAAGGTGGAAGGAGTCAGTTTTGAGTGAGCAGGAGAATGAACATTTCCCCCTCCCCATCCTTGGGAAAATTAGAACCCAGACTGTGGAGTGTTTCCCCTCCCCAAGAGTCTGCCAGACCCCCATGATTTGTCCTTTGTTACCTGCATAATATATCCAAATCGGGATCT
The DNA here is from genome assembly GCF_016432865.1 of Antechinus flavipes. Lineage (NCBI taxonomy): Eukaryota > Metazoa > Chordata > Mammalia > Dasyuromorphia > Dasyuridae > Antechinus > Antechinus flavipes. Next base: position 613,415,199 of record NC_067400.1, read on the forward strand.
ACGAAAGCACTTCCAAGGTGCATCAATTATCTGTAAAAAAGACTACTACTCATTGCTGGCAGCCAGCTACCCCCAACCCCACTTCTTTCACTGTCATCCACTTTCTGCTTCTTTTCCTATTAACATCAGGGGTAGAGAGCAGGAAAGCAAGCTGACTCCCAGCCTAGGCCCAAAGACTTCTGTCAACTACAGCCTCCAATTTGCCAACCCTGTCATTGAGCCATCTTCCCACCCAATACTAGCTTCTTCCTCCATTCTTCCCTATCTCTCACCTTTAAGTGTACAGCTGTTTTCATCAAGTTGTGTCCACTGATACTTTGATTGAAACATCTGCCTGTGTCCGTGATAGTCAACTGGTCAGGTTGAAGGGAAGGTGTTAAGGTTCTGGAGAGCTTCTCCCTACCTTCCCCTCAGTCCTCTCCAGGAGAGGTGAGGAGAGGACAGAGTTGACCCTGTCCTGAGGCCATAAGGCCCATCCTAGCTAGATTACTAGTTACAACTCAGTTACAACCATTCTATGTGATTCGGTGGCCGTGTTTGTCTTGTGCCCCTATCCTGTATAAAATGCGAGTCCTGGAGGGAAGAAGGACAAATGCGTGGTGATTGACTGTGTCCCAGGTCTAGTGCAGTGCCTGCTTTGTAGAGGTCACCTAATAAATGTGTTGGGGTGCAGTGGGGACTTGAGGCACGCTACTGGCTAAGGAGCCTTGAGACTTAGAACTGAGACTGGAACCTCAACTATTTGTCTTGTCTTTCACAGTCACTTCATCTGGTACCTAAGATGTTAATTCCTTCTTGCCCAAGAATCCAGGTAAATTGAGCTGTAGCTAGAATACCTCCACACAGGAATACACATGTATGTTTGGGCACATGGTCTTCCCCTCTCACCGTAAAGAGGATGGCATTTCGATTAATAAAAGGCTGCGCTCTCAAGGATCCTCTCACACACTGAGGGTGGGACAACAAAATAGCTGGTTGCACATGTGACTTTGCTAACATATTGATGTCTGCAGGAGGAGAGGAAGGAGACAAAGGTGGGCCAGGAGCTCCAAGACTCTCCTCCCAGCCCCCTGCCTGGCTGTCCCATCATCTTCCCCCCAACCTGATTCCATTCCACCAGCCCTTGAGGTCCCCATAGATCCACCCACTTTTCCAGGAAGCTTTGTGAATGAAGAGGAAAAAGCTGAAATGGTATGTATCCCCCTTGTCCAAGTACATGTATTTGGGCAGCCCAGTTGCCTTCTCCTTATAAAGTTTTTCATAGCCATCCATGTCAATGTGTATGCCGTATACATTCTGAAAGTTACTAGCTCTGTAGAAATAGAAAGCCTGCCAAAGGCAGGGAGGGATCATTAGGCTTTGGGCCCCTCCTGAAAATCCCATCAGTCCCCATAGAGCCAAGGATCCCAGAAAGAAATGGACAGGAACTCATAGACTCAAAGAGGAATCCCCTTCCAGGGTACCTCCTTCTCTACCTTGCCCCACCCCAACCCCATCCAGCTTTGCTCAGCTCTTCTCCTGGAAAGCCCTGATTGGTAGATTATTTTCCTTAAACCTGCCTCTCTTCATCTTCCCTGCCTCTCTTCCCTTTTCCTCCAGACTATTCCCAGTTTTGCTCTCAGGGGCGAAGCCTTGATGAAAACAGCTGTACACTTAAAGGTGAGAGATAGGGAAGAATGGAGGAAGAAGCTAGTATTGGGTGGGAAGATGGCTCAATGACAGGGTTGGCAAATTGGAGGCTGTAGTTGACAGAAGTCTTTGGGCCTAGGCTGGGAGTCAGCTTGCTTTCCTGCTCTCTACCCCTGATGTTAATAGGAGAAGAAGCAGAAAGTGGATGACAGTGAAAGAAGTGGGGTTGGGGGTAGCTGGCTGCCAGCACTGAGTAGTAGTCCCTTTTACAGATAGTTGGCGCAGCTTGGAAGTGCTTTCTTAGAACCCGATTTGGATATCTTATGCAGGTAACAAAGGACAAATCATGGGGGTCTGGCAGACTCTTGGGGAGGGGAGACACTCCACAGTCTGGGTTCTGGTCTTCCCAAGGATGGGGAGGAGGAACTTACTTTGCTGTTCACACAGCAACGCTCCAGTCGCTCAGGCTCCATCTAAGTCTTCTCTTGTCCAGGCTAAGCATGGCCAGGTCTGTCTACGATTCTCCCACAGCATGACCCCCAGTGCCCTCATCATCCTTCATGCCCTCCCCTAGACTATTAGCTTGTCAGTGGCCTTAAGGAAAGGTAGCAGCCAGAATCAAACACAGGTTTCCAGGTGGGATGGGACAGAGTACAAGTGCACCACCTGTCCCCTCCTTGCTTCTCTCTCACTGGAGTAAAGATGGCACTGACATTGTGGGCTGTTACATCAGAGGGTGGAGATGTGTTGGGCTAGCAATCCACTAAGACCTTAAGACCATTTTTTCCCTCCTGTGTGTTGCCAAACCATCCCCAGCTTGTGCTTTGGACACTGACTTTTTGAACCCAAGTGTTTAAGACTGTACATTATTATTTCCTGAATTTCATCATATCAGATTCAGCCCTGTGCTCTTTTGCCCCAGATCTTTTTCAGTCTAAACTTTCTCCTCCACTGTATAAGCTATCTCTCCTTTCTGTCCCTTCAGATTTAATGAACATATTATGTCTTGATCCAAATGATTGATCCAAATATTAACTAGCACTGAGCCAAGCCCATATCCTTGAGGCCCTCCCCTAAGGACTTCTGATATGACCCCAGCCTCAAACCATTAAGGACTTTGCTTTTGAGATCTTGCCATCCACTGAGTTAGTAATCCGCCTTGGCTATGGTATCCCCTGTCCCTGCTTCCAAAGCCCCAGGGCATGCTGGTTGATGGTTTAACAAGTAGATCTCCAGCTGTAGTGTTTGGTGATTTCCAAAGCATAATGCTCACCCTGAAAATCTAACAACCTTCTCTCCTTCAGTACACTGCTGAGGAACCTCTGGCTGTCTCACAATCCCTGCCTACATACTCCCCTAACTTCCCTCCCCTGCCCCTGCAGCAGAATGCAGAAGCAGGAGGGAAAACGAGCCTGGAGGATTACCCCCTGCCCATCCCTTTTACCTTATGTTGCTTCTTATCCTTCCACCAGCGCCAGGTGGGGTCATGGACAGGATCAGCATAGGGCTGGAAAGGCAACCGAAAATGTTCAGGCAAGTGCTGGGGAAGGAAACCCCTTGAGTTTTCCAACTCCCTTCCCGGGTACTTAGGACTTCCCTTCCTTCACCCAAACACACCTTGTTATACTTGGAGTGCAGCCAGAGCAAGTGGTAGACAAGGCCCTGGTAGATGGCCAGGGAGATTTTGTTGTGGAAGGCCAATTCAGAGCTTACATGGGGTGCCTTTGCATGATAGCGTTCCAGCCGTGTCATTTGTTGTAGATTCGGCAATTTATATAGCTTCAATCTCTGATATGGGCAGTTAGTGAGGAAGTTGATGGTTGGGCTACATATGATAGGGAAAGAAAGAGGTTTGATTGGCATCCTGTGCCAATCCGAGCAAGCCACTTCCCATCTCTTTTCATCCACATATCATTTATCAGCCACCCCTCTAAGTGTTCATCCATTTATCCATCTATTCCATCCATGTTTGTATGTCAATTATCCATCTATTGATTTATTTACCCATTCAGCTTTCCCTCCATCTCTTTGTCCATACAACAGCAAATTATTTATTCATTAATCCCTTGATATATTTATTCAGTACTCGTAAAATGAAAATGATACAACAAAGACTCTATTCCCAGAAAGTTTATATCACAAGAACAGGGGAGATGAAAGATCACATGGAAAAAATAGCTATGAAACAAGATAGTGAGATCGTCATGAAAGGAAGTAAAGCATGAGAAGAAATAGGGATGGGAAGCATTACTTTCAATGGTTAAGTCCCCAAAGCCTTTATGGAGAAGTTGGCTTCTAAGCAATAGATTCAAAGCTCCTCAAGGTGGTTTTGCAAGGGGATCCTGGGATCTGACAAACTCTCCTTCATCCCCACTCTTAACCGTCATCCCTCATCAGTACTTGGGTTCAGGCTCACTCACGATTGTTCAGAGACTTCAGTAGCCGTTTTACTGAGCACCCGATACATCATGATTTCCTCCACTGGGACACGCCTTTTCTTCAGCTTCCCTTCTCCTTTCTTATTTATCTGGTAGACTAGCTGTGGGGGAAGATGTTTAAAGAGAGGAAAGGGTCATTTCAGCTCTGCATGGATAGAATCCTTCCTGAGTGGTCAGGCCCATTTGGAAAGTCTGTGGTATCTTTTATTTTTTATTTTTATAACTTTTTATTGACAGAACCCATGCCAGGGTAATTTTTTTACAACATTATCCCTTGCACTCACTTCTGTTCCGACTCTTCCCCTCCCCCCCTTCACCCCCTTCTCCAGATGGCAAGCAGTTCTATACAAGTTAAATATGTCATGGTGGATCCTAGATACAATATATGTGTACAAAACCGAACAGTTCTCTTGTTGCACAGAAAGAATTGGATTCAGAAGGTAAAAATAACCTGGGAAGAAAAACAAAAATGCAAACAGTTTACACTCATTTCCCAGTGTTGTTTCTTTGGGTGTAGCTGCTTCTGTCCATCATTGATCAATTGGAACAGAGTTAGATCTTCTCGTTGTCGAAGAAATCCACTTCCATCAGAATACATCCTCATACAGTAGTGTTGTTGAGATATATTATGATCTCCTGGTTCTGCTCATTTCAGTCAGCATCAGTTCGTGTAAGTCTCTTCAAGCCTCTCCGAAATCATCCTGCTGGTCATTTCTTACAGAGCAATAATATTCCATAACGTTCATATACCACAATTTACTCAACCATTCTCCAATTGATGGGCATCCATTAATTTTCCACCTTCTAGCCACTACAAACAGGGCTTCCACAAACATTTTGGCACATGCAGGTCCCTTTGCCTTTTTTAGTATCTCTTTGGGGTATAAGCCCAGTAGAAACACTGCTGGATCAAAGGGTAATGCACAATTTGATAACTTTTTGAGCATAGTTCCAAATTGCTCTCCAGAATGACTGGATGTGTTCACAATTCCACCAACAATGTTGATACAACAATGTTGAATGTCCCCCTTTTCCCACATCCCCTCCAACGTTGTCTGTGGTCTCTTTAAGTCTCACCTGTTGCAGACCCATACTGTCGAAGAAGACGCTGACTGAAGTCTCATTGTCTGTGTACCAGTTTAAGCCCCTCATCTTGGAAAGGCTGAAAACAATCTGCCAGCCACTTGATGGGTACAGACGACGTATCTCAAAGCTTTTTTCAAAAACCAACCAGATCTGGGGGGCCAAGAGTGCAGGAGAGACAAGGAGGAAGAAGTGAGGAAGGACAGGAGCTTGAGGGCCCAGGCCAGATCCTCTGAGGGTGGGGGGCAGAAAAGAAGGTGACCATGATAAGAGGAATAGGAGCATTGAAGACCATGCAAAGAATGGGGAGCCCACAGGGATGGGCCTTGGGTTTAGGAGGGGGCAGAAACTAGGGAAACAGAAGCCAGGGAGTGGTTGGGCCAACCTTCTGTTCCCCACCTCCTCATTCTCGGTGACGAAGATCATTTCTCCATGGTAGGAGCTGGTTGTGTACTTTACTGTTGACTCCTTGGGGAATTTGGACAAGTAAATAAAATCTATATTGTCAAAGCTGTGGGAGGACAAGAAGGAAGCCCAGACTTGGTCAAGGGCATGTGAGAGTAACATAGCCCAAAGAGCTCAGCTTTTATCTGCTTGTCCCCCCTTGTTATCCTCCCTTTATACCCTCAGCTCCCTGGGCTATAGATTCAAGGATTCATAGGATCCATTGTCCTTACTGGACAGAAAGGGAAATAAAAGGACTGGAATCACATAATGAGTCAGAGGCTAGAACTTGAACTCAGGGTCCCTTTTGCTCTAGCCCACAATCTCAGTGTCCTTGGGAGCAGAGTCTAGACTCAGTTTTAGGTTTTTAGGTGCTTAAAAATGTCTTGATATCCTCACAACCCCCCAGGAGGCAGATGCTGTCATTGTTCCTATCTTACGATGAAGAAACTGAGTCTGAGGGATTTTCCCAGGGTCACATAGGGCCACAATGCATAAGTCTGGATTAAAACTTGGCTCTTCCTTATTGTAGATTCACCATTTCATCTACTTCCACCACCTCAATATCTAGTCACTCAGGTTTCTTGGGACATTGTGGGCAAGAGGAGGTCTGTAGCCAGTTCTCAAGGGGAGGAGAATAAAGGGAGAGGTTTCTGCCCCCCAAAGCTCAGGGAATCCCAGTTGTGTACATGGTTACTGCCTGGATGCCCCCCCCAATTTTCCCCTTTACCCTCACCTCTGCAGAATAGCATTGCCCCAAATGAACAGCATGTGGGAGAAAGGATTGTAGAATAGACCCTTGGGCACCAGGGGGTAGGCAGTGTACTTCTCCATGGCCAGCAGCATCACAAAATCCTTGTTGATACCTTCCCAGGGAGCCAACACCACTGTAGTGAACTCTCCCACTTCCCATCACCCCTCCCCTTCACTCAGCATCTCAATCCCAGCTTTTTATTCTCTAGTCCCCAATAGTCCAGTCTTTGACCAGCCCAACACAGCCCTCTCTCCCTGCCCAGATTTCTCCAGGCATCTGGCCTTTGATCCCCTGCAAGCTCCCAGGTCCCTTTATTTACTTACTCGCGGGGATATAACGGGGTATGGTAAAAAGCAAATTGATTGCATCTATGTTGGAGCCTTTAGGTAGTACTATGTACTCAAAAATCTTGAATGTTGCCTGGTTGCTTTGGCCCATCTCCATGAGAAGCAAGAACTTGTGTTCCTCTGTGTTATACGTCACCCAGTGGATCCTGCACACTGGGGCTGCAGGGAGGTGACCAGTGTAGCTATGGCCTGATGCTGTCCACTGGAAGCCACTGGCACCTCCCGGAAGAGATCCAGAACCACCTTGTGCAATGACACCTCCCCCAGGGATTCAGTCTCCCGTGTGAACCCATGTAGTCTCTGCTGATCTCCCCTCCCTAGGCTGTAAGCACTCCAGAGAGCTTAGGGCCTTCCCAGGGGGGAAGAGCCTTTCTAGGATCTTAAGACACCCTGAGGTTCAGATATTGGAAAGGACTTTAGAAGTTATTGAGCCCAATACCCTCCTTTTGCAGATGAGGGAACTGAAGCCCAGGGAGGGGGAAGGTGGTTTTTTCAGAGTCACAAAGCTAGTCAGTGGTAGAGCTAGGATGGACCAAATCTAACACTCACTTTCCCCTTTTGCACTACCTCTCCCACCCTGGGCTTCACTACTACCCCTGGGGGCCTTCTACCCCTTCCACAAGCCCATATGGGGAGATGGGTAGGATGGGTAGCTTCCCACAGGCTGTCCCAGGCAAACACCAAACCTTTGAATATATCACATATCGAACTCGAGACAGGAAACTGCTTAAAGGTCACTGTGGCATCTGGGAAGGAGGAAGAAGTGGGGCAGGAGAACAGGGGTCAGCATTAGGGCAGAGCAGGTTCCCCCTTACTCCCTAGCCTTAAGAATGGCCCAGGATGAGCCGCCTGTAATCCCTGAAAGAGGGGAATCCACAAACACACTATACCCAAGATGAGTTTATGGTTAGAAGGCCAGGAGGACTTCTCACAAGCACGTGCCACTTATGGTCCCTGGTCTCAAACTATTGCTTTCCATTCCCTCTTTGGGTGTCACTGATGACTTCTCGGTCCCCAGCCTTGCAGGAACCTCATACCGAGTCCTCCATTATTTCCCCCATGCAATGGGATTTAACTCTAGTCCTTTTCAAGAACTGGATTTAGATGCCTGGTGGGACCAGCAGGACACTGCTTCCAGATTTAACCTCAAACACCCTCGTGGATGGGAGCTGGGTTAAGGGGGGGGACCTCATACCCCTGTGTCAGCCATCAGCACTAAAATCAAGACAAGATTAACACAGCAGCCTAGCATTCTTGGGATAAGAAATAAATTTAAAAACTAATCTGGTGCCTCTCTGCTTTGTGTGCCGTGGGCAAACACCCCAACTATCTTAACCTCATTAAAGCTCAGTGCAATGTTGCTACCTGAATAAACAATAACAAAACTCAGGGATTGGATGAGGAGGCATCCTTGTTCTAGAACTCACTGATTAGAGGTAAGATCTGCCAGAGTAGGGATTGTTTTGCTTTATATCTTTATAGCTGCAGCACTTATTCACCCATAGCAGTGGTTGGCACACAGTAGGCACTTAATAGATACTGGTGGATTGACAGAGTGAGATATCACATTATCCTGTGGTGGGAAGAAAGCAGCACTCTGTCCATCAAAGCATATAGTAAGCACTGACTATTTATTTGTCAGGCTCTGTGCTAGATGCTAGTGATGGGAAGACAAAGAATGGAAGAATCCATGCCCTCAAGGAGCTTATATTCTAGTGAGGGAAAAACCACATGCCCGCATATGTGTATGTTATGAGACCCTTTGTGTGGTGTGAGACCCTTTGTGATTCCATTTGGGATTTTGTTGGCAAAGATACTGAACAGGTTTCCATTTACTTCTCCTGCTCATTTCATAGGTCAGGGTTTGTTTTTTAAATAGTTCATTTTCCAGTCTATTTCTTGACTTTGGATTTTTAATGTTGGGCTTTGATCCCCTTCTGGATGTGAAGTGCGATGGGAAAGGACAAGATGATTGTCCTTCGTGTCAGCCTTTTATGTCCTGCTGTTTTCGTGGATATTTGGGACTGGGGGTTGCTATAAATTTTTGGTACTTCCAAGATGGTGTGATGTGCAGGGAGTTCTGGTCATGACTCTCCTAGTTTGTGCTCTGGTCCTTTCCCAGGTCCTTCCCCAGCTTCTTTGCTACTGTAAGCATCTCTCTCTAGCCAGGAATTACCATTTGGAACTGGGTAATGGGTAATAGAATTGGTTCTGGAGTCACAGCTGCTGATGTTTCCACCACACCCCAGGAGTCTCTGTCTTCCTAAGCCACCAGGGACTGAAGAAAAATGAATCTCTCTGACATTGAATGCATTTTCAAATGCTGTTTAGAGGGGTACAATGAGAAAGCCCAACAAAAAAGCTCATTTAACTTTACCATTCCTGCTCTGGCCTGCTACACAAGTGACCTTTGCCAAGACTACTGTAATAGGCTCTTAATTGGTCTCTCTGCTTCCCACACCTTCCCTCTCCAATCCAACCTCCTCATGGCTGCCATATTAATACTTTTAAAGCACAGGTCCCAGCAGGCCACACTTCTAGTCCAAAGCCTCTGAATTTTCATCCCCATTGCTACCCGAATAATATAAACTAACTCCTCAGCCTTTTGAGTTTTTCTCCAACTTAATTCTCCAGGCTTATTTCTAATTCCTCCCCTTCAATCAATCACCATTCCAGTCAAAGTGAAAATAAAGTACAAATATTGCATCTGCCAACTCCAGGTTTTGCAAAGATGTCCCTACTGAGGTGCCATCTCTTAGGGGAAGCCTTTCTTGATCAGACAATTTCCTGGGTCCCCTCGTTCAAGTGCTTTCCCCACAAATTATCTCCTATTTACATATTTCTGTGTATGGTGTATCCTCCAAAAGAATGCATGGACCAATTTTCATTTTCTCATGAGAATTTCAAATTCAAAATGAAACTTATGACTGGTCTTAGCTGGAAGGGACTTCAGAGACCATCTGGTCCGATTCTTTCATTTTATACATGGGGAAACCATGGCCCAGGTAATGGATGATTTAAGGGATACTTTGTACATTTGAAGCAGATTAAACACTGGAAGGACTAGGTACAGCAATTGAGGCAAAAAATTATTTTTTATGATTTGCTGAAATTCCTTCTATCTTTGCATTTTAAATGCTGATCATTATAAACAGATATTATCATTTTACTCTTGAATTAAATTTTCATCCTACTATCTTGATTTGCTTTGCCTTATGGATTAAAATACATGTACAGCATCCATTGAGGCAGCTTGGTCCTTGCAGATACTCTTAAATTCCATCCTTCTTAATAAATACTTGAGTAGAGGTGAAGGGAAGTATAGGAACCTAAGCTCACACATCCCCACCCCATTATTATAGAGGCTGGGAGTCTCTTTTCAGAGAAAGGAAGTTGAGGGAGGCTACCTGTGATGGTTCCAAAGTGGAAGAAGCCCTCTTCATTGCCCCCAGCCACGGCCACGATGTACTCAGAGCCATTGCTGTGAAGTTCCACAGGACAAAGTTTCTTGATACACCGTTTGTTCAAGACTCTGACCCAGCTGTCTGGGGAGAGAGAAAGCCTTGCTCAGGGATGGCATTTCCCCCTTCCCTCCTCTATTTTCCCAAAAGGAAAGTGAGTTGCAGAAACTTCTAAGGACCACGTGAGAATGGCTTAACTTCCTTCAGGAAACCTCCATCAGCTATTGAACCAGCCATCTGTCCCCCACCTCACCTGGGTTCTGCTCTGCTCTCATGTTGTATGTATATGATGATTTTCTCTGCTTGGGTCATGACCCTGCTATGGGCTCTATGACAAAGGAGGGAAATGGACCTTGTGGAAACTCTGGACAGGGGGGAAGAGTTCCCTGATCAGTCAGATGAGCTTTCCTATCAACTGGGATGAGGTGACAGGGAGAGAGGCAAGCCTTTGGGGTTCCTCCTCATGGAGAGAGTGGGCATGCCCACTGGCCATACCCTGTCTTCTCCTTAGGGTGCCCACTGACATGCTCCCTCTCTCCAAGGAAGGGCAGCCATCCGATATTCCCGCTGCTACAAACCGGTCTGCCAACTGCCCGAATCATTCTTCCCTCCCTCACCCCAGCTGGCTTTTTTCCTCAGCATCTAGTCCATAGGTCTGCATCCTATGGTATCATGAAAGATTATTTTCCTTTGTACTGGAGTCAGACCCCAGGCTCAGAGGAGCTAGTCTGCCTCAGGGCGGGGAGCGGGAAGAGGCTAGAATTGGGAGGGAGTTCCCAATCCCTACTCTCACAGTGCTTCCCATCCCTAGCTTCTTACCAGTTGCTTTTCCAGGTAAGTGGGAGTAGTTGCCAGTGAAATAGTAGACAAGTTGGTTCTGTCTGATGAAGAGGACACTTTCAGTGGCGATGGCATCAAAGATGGAGGCCGTGAACTCCTCCTGAGGGCACTGAAGAGTACCCAGCCAGCAGCTGTCGATGTTCAGCTGAGCCCATCAGTGAGGAATGGAGGTTCCCAGGATTGAGAGCAGGGAGAAGAATTAAGACGTCATTTAGGTCACCAAAGTCCCCTCCTTTTTAAAGAGGTGAGAAGAAAGAGACTTGGCCAACTAAGAGGCAGAATGGAGTCTAGAACCCAGGCCCTTCTCTACCTCCTCCCCCTTACTTCCCCACCTCATACCTTGATGTCTCTGGCAGAGGGATGGGGCTGGGTGTGCCCCTTGGTTGGGGTCAGACCTAATAACACTCCAGTCCTGGGGATCAACATGTCCTTCTACCCTTCCCTTCCCACGTCCAGAGAATGTCCATTGTTGCCCACCCTCCATTGACCCAGTCAGTTGCCATTCAGCCTCCCTCACCTCCACCAGGGAGAAATCCTTGAAGCTAGAGTCAGAGATAAGAACCATTTTCTCATTTGGAATGCCCCCAAGGATTAGCACAGGAGCCTGTTCCAATGTAGCCCACACAGGCCTAGATGGTGCTTTAAGGAAGTGTCTGTGCATGATGGAACTGACCTAAGGGGAGAGAGGCCCAAGAGAAACAATGGAAGAATAGTCTAGCTCCCCCCATCCATGAGACTCTCTTGACTAAGAGGATCACTTCCCTCCTTCCCTCCTTATACCCCTAAGCCTTTCTCCTATCCCCTTCCCCCTATTTTCTCTCACCTCCTCTCCCAGGGAAAAACTCAGTTTGTCCTTCTTTTTTTTCAGAAACCCATTGATATTTATCATGAACCTGCAAAGGGAGAGGGAATAGCCTTCTAGGTATCTGCCAGAGTCAAATCAGACTTCTCACCCAACCCCTTAACTTGATGCTCAGATAAGCCCACCTCAAGTCTCAGGCCACTGAATCTGAACAGGAGGTAACTTGGCGCAGTGACAAGAACCGAGTTTGAAGTCAGGGAACTCGGGTTCAATTCCTGCCTTGGACACCTAGGGCACTGCCACCTTGGCTCTGCCCTTCTATGCTATCTCAGTGATCTCTCATCAGTTGCCACGAGTTTAATCATCATTTCTATGAAGATGCCATTCAGAGCTACGTTGTCACCAGTTTTCTCCTCTGAAAATAGGCTTGGGAGAGTAGATCAGGCTGGGTGATCAGTCTCCAGGGTCATTTTTGGGTTTGGACACTGTTTGCTTCCTGAGTTTAGCCCTCTGTCCACAAACCCGATCCCGGCAGCTATACCGTCTGAAAGCTATGCCTTCCACCATCCCCTGCTCCCCACAGAGATGCCCGAGACAACCTACTTGCCATTACTAATGATCTCCCCCTGGTTGTTGCTGATGATTTCAACTTCCATCATTACACTGCCATTCTTCATGGGCATTGGGGTGTACCAATTCACATTACATATGGTATAGGGTCCACATTGTGCTAGCAGGTGGGAAATGAAATGAGGTAGATACAAGCTTAGGATCTATCCTCAGTTAGCCAGCACTGCCTCACCTTCCCTTCTTACCAGAACTCTACCAAGGGACTGGGCCTTAATGTAGGGCACCAGACTCCGTAGTAAGCTATGTTTCCTCCCTCTCTTCTCTAGAAGCTGGGAAGCCCAACAAGCATCAGCTTAGTCTAACTGGCCAAGCTTTCCCTACCTCGCCCAAATACAACTGAAACCCAAGTGCAAGAAGTTGGCACCAAAGCAGCTGAGGGCAAAGGGGAATGCTCAAGGTGACCAGCAAGTGTGGGATCCCAAGGTCTTTGTGACCTGTAGCTCAGCTCTTTTCTAGGATCAGGGGCCTGGGTGGGTTTCCAGGGAACTCTACCTCTCAAGGCCTGCTATGCAGGTTTCCTCATACCCCAAGTGCTAAACTGACCAAGGACAGATCTATTCATCCTTTCCAACTTCTTGGCGCCCCCTTCTCCAAGATATTGTCCTTTCTGACATTGTTGGTAGAGGACCCTCACCCCGGATTTGAAATGGTGCTCCCTCCATCTGGATTTGCAGCCTCTCTGATCTCCACCTCCGGAAATTCACAGGGGGATAGAAGGTGACCCGTACACGAGGGATCATGCCCTTAAGGAAACCCCCACGGACAAAGGCTTCTGGAGTCTGGGAGGACCAAAGTGGGAGTGACATTGCTCAGGCAATGGCTATGGCCAGACCTTTCTGCCCCACTCACCATGTCTAGGCCTGAGCCCTGGCCTTAGAGACCCTACCTCTCTGGAGGGGGGTGGGTTAGAGAACAGAACTCTGCCAGGCAAGAACTTAGGGAAAAATCCTAACTTCATTGCTGGAAGCTGGAGAACAGAATACCCTCTAGGCCAATCAAGACACCAGCACCATCTTTGAAGGTTAGGGGAGCCCTTCAGGACCTACATTTCCTCCTGGGATTCCCTGCCTTCCCTTCCCCCTCAAATCTTCCTTATGGACAGGAGTCCTTCTGCACAGCCAGCCTCTTAGGACAGCCCACACAGGAACTGGCCTCTAGGGACTGAGTTCCTTATCTGCCAGATAAAACAACTTTCCCCTTCCTCAGCCTCCAGGAAATCTTCCAAGGACTCTCCAGTTCAGGAGAGGGCTGAGGAATAGAACATGGAAATTGGTTGGGTTGGAGGAGCAGGGATGGCAGTGTCCAGAAACTTCTTTGGTAGCCTGGGGAGCTGGATAGGAAGTGGGCAAAGATGTTGGGGGCAGGAGAACAAGGTCTATTGGGTAGGTCCCCCAAAGATGGTTTGGGTGAGATAGAGGCCACCCCTCCCCAGATGCTTCCCCACCCATCAGACCCTTCACTGATCCATCTCTAAATCAAGATTTCCCCCTCTACCTACCCTGTTTCTGTGGGCCCACCTTGTTCCAATTCTCCCTCCTCCTTTTCCACCCCTCCCTCACCTCTCCAGGGCAGGTGAAGTTAATCTTCATGTAGTAAGGGAATCCCACATAATTCTAAAGATAAGCAATACATCCAGCTCAGGGCAGTCATCCTGACCCATTCCCCTTCTGCCATTCCCTTCTTTCCTTCCAACCTCCCTCCACAAGACCCAGGGCATGGGATATCCAGGGCTCTGGGAGAGTGGCCTGAAGACATGAAGGGGCAGGAACCAAGGAAAGGATAAAAGAGTGACAAAAGAGACAAAGAACAGATCCAGTGAAGGGAAGACAGAGGGATAGATGGGAGGGAGGAAGGATGGAAGAAGAGCTGAGAGTTGGAAGGGCTCTTCTCCAACCCCCCATTTCACAGGTGAAAAAAAGTAAGACCAAGAGAGGTAAAAGTGACTTGCTTCCCCTAGGAGAGGCCAGAGTTGACAAGACCTGAGTCAAGTGGAATAAGATTGAAGAGTCAGAGGTCAGTTGGAAAGATGGAAAGGCAAAGTGGGATGGATGGGTAGCTGAGAGGATGGTATGGGAGGGACAAAGGATACCGTTGGGCCAGGCCCTTACCTCTTTGTGGTCGATGGGTGAATCCACTAGTTTCCTGAAGAATTTATCAATAATGGAAACTGGTTGCTGCAAGAAAAACTTTTCACCACCCATTCCTAAGGTTTCGTACTTGTTGAGTGCCACTTGCCATCTGCAGGCGTCTTCATACTGTGGCTGGACTGGCGGCGGCGATAGCAGCAGGAGCAACAGCATCAGTAGGGACGCCATTAGGATGGGGAGTCCAGAGCTGGGGAGCCCAGGCAGGGAGTCACAGGCGAAATCCAGGAAGCGGAAGGACACCTGCTGCTGTCCCTATGTCCTCCCTGCTTCCGTGCACCCGAACGAGGGATTCACGGAAAACAAAAAGGACCAGACAACTATGAAATCTTGAATTCCCCTTTTCACCATGGGGAAACTGAGTCAATGGCCAAGATTTATTTGCTCCAGGAGACTCAAGGAGTCTGAGGGAGGGGCTCTCTGGGCCCTAGGACTCACTTAAACTCCGCCCCTCCCTCCAGGCTTATTCCCTCCCTTTTTTCCCCATCCCAGCTTCTACCTTCCTCTGGTCATTTCTCCACCCAGTCCCATCCCAGCTATTGCTTCCTCTCATCCATTCCTCCAATCTTGTTCCTCCCCTTCACCTCTTTACCCCCGCCTCTCCCCTCCCCCCCCCCCCCCCCCCCCCCGCCCGGGTAGAGGGACCAGACACACCCAGAAGGTCCAGATCCTTTTGTTTTCCTAGAGCCCTTCTGGTTGGCGTTTCCGCCAGTCAAAGGGTTAAGTGGCTAACGGCTGGCCAGAGGCTCTAGGGCACGTGACCCTGAGACCTGCTGAGATCTCCTCGTTGGAGCTCTCAGAAAAGTTCCGGACCTTCAGGTGAAGCCGGTCGGTGAGGCTCTCTATCCCAGCTAGTTACCTTGTTTTTCAGATGATCACGTTCAAGTTCTTCATATTGCGTACACGGTTAAAACTGGGATAGCATTGTGCCTCATCTGTATCTTTTTAAAATAGCTTTTTATTTTACAAAATACATACAAATATAGTTTTCAACATTCATCTCTGCAAAATCTTTTGTTCCAAATTTTTCTCCTTTCCTCCTACCCCTTCCCACCTAGTCAGCAAGGAATCTAATATAGGTTAAACACATGCAATTCTTCTAAACATATTTCCACATTTATCATGCTTGTGAGGATCAAATATGATAATATATATAAACTACTCTATCCTTATTCTCCTTGATCTTTCTGCAGCTCTTTAATTCTGTTTCCTTACAACAAACCTAAATTTGTCTCTTTTTGACTTCTATCCATTAGTTCTAATTCTGTTCCCAAATAATTCTAATTCCTCATCCATGTGACTGTCCTTTGAATTCATGGTGACTATTGTTTCCCTCTCCTTGAGTGCTCACTTCTCCAGATTAATCCCAAGTGCTTTAATTGGTCCTCAAAAACATGATCTCAAACCAACCTAGTTATCCAATTCTTGATGCTGTATCAAGTTGATCAATGGCTCATTCTGGAAGACAACAAGCCAGTTTAGCAAACATCCCCTTCTGGAGAGGCAGTATAAGATATCTGAATCTCACTCTTATCTAGACTGATCAAAGGAATGAAGAATGCAGACTGCGGGCACACACGCACACAGTGACAGAGATAGAGACAGAGACAGAGAGAAATACATTTCAATCAACAGGGAAATAGCCAGAAGACAGATGGCTGACTTAGAAGCAAGACCAGTTAAAGGAGGGATTGGTTCAAAGCAAAACAAACACTAAGCAAAAGACAGAATGGAGAAAATTTTAAATTTGGAATCAATGAACTTTGGTTCACATTTCATCTCTGCCCTTTACTAACTATGATCACCACCAATTTTGTGGATCTCAGTTTCCTCATTTATAAAAGGAGATGTTTGGGCTAAATGGCTTCTAAAATCCAATCTTGCTATGATCTTGAGAACATATCAAATGTGGCCTCCAGAGCTGAACCCAGTTTGCTAAATGTGATCTGGTCAGGATGCTGTACAGCATAATTTTCACTAAAATGCCTTAGGCTTGCACTAAGTTTTTTATTGTCATCACTCTAGTCTGAAAACTGACTGTTCACATTTTCTAATCATTTATCACTTGAGCAATAACTCTTATTTCCACATTTTTGACTCATTTCTCTATATATTTGAGAGACGAAATCTTTATCAGAGAAACTTGTTTCAAAATTGTTTTTCACAATTGTGATTGCTAACTGTATTTCATACCCTCGTGTTTATTCTTTTCTCTCTCCCTCTGAATCATTTCATCTTGTCTCTCCTCAAAAGTGTTAAGCTTCTGCCTTCCCTAATCTGCCCTTCCTTGTATGAGTGAATATCCCTTCCCTTCTCATCTCCTTCCTCTCCTACTTTACTTAGGGTTACTTAGATTTTTATATCCAATTGAGTGTTTTTGCTATTTCTTCTTTGAGCCAATTCCAATGAGAAGGGTCAAGCATTTCCAACCACCTCCCCCATCTTTCCTCCATTGTAAAAGCTCTTTCATGCCCTTTTTATATCAGATGATTTACCTCAATATACTTCTCCCTTTCTCTTTCTCTTAGTTCTCTTTCTTATGCCTTAATGTAATTTTTTTCAGATAGCATCCCATCTTATTCAACTCACACCTGTGTCCTCTGCCTATATATATACCTTCTAACTGCCCTAATCATGAGAACATTCTTATAAGTTACAAATATCATTTTCCCAAGTAGCAATGTAAACAGTTTAACCTTATTAAGTCCCTTATGATTCCTTTTTTCCTGTGTATCTTATCATGCTTTTCTTGAGTATTGTATTTGGAGGTTAAATTTTCTATTCAACTCTGGTCATTTTGTCAGGAAGTCTTGAAAACCCCCTATTTCGTGAATGTCAATGCTTTCCCCTAAAAGACTATATTCAATTTTGCTAGGTATGTGTTATTTGATTGTAATCCTTGGGACTCTGCTTTTGGGAATATCATACTCCAGGCTCCTCAGTCCTTTAATGTAGAAGCTGCTAAATCTCGTGTTATCTTGAATGTAGCTTCATAATATTTGAATTGTTTCTTTCTGGATTCTTGCAATATTTTCCTTCTCACTTGAGAGTTCTGGAATTTGGCTATAATATTCCTAGGAGATTTTGTTTCTAGAGATGATTGGTGGATTCTTCCAATTTCTATTTTATTCTTTGATTCTAGGGTATCAAGGCAATTTTCCTTTATCATTTCTTGAAAGTTGTTGCCTGGACTATTTTTTTAATCATTGCTTTCAGAAAATCCATAAAAATTTAAATTATCTCCCCTGGATCTATTTTCCAGTTCAATGGTTTTTCCAATGAGTTTTTCAGTCTTATTTTTTTTCATTCTTTTGGTTTTGTCATATTGTTTCTTAATGTTTCATAGAATCATTAGGTTCCATTTGCTCGATTCTACTTTTTATTTTTTTAAATTTTTTTTTTGCAAAGACAAAAGAAGAAAGCCTTTTTTTAAATTAAAGCTTTTTATTTTCAAAATATGTACATAGATAATTTTCAACGTTCACCCTTATGAAACTTGTATTCTAGTTTTCTCTCTCCTTTCTCCTTTCCCCCTCCCTTAGGAGCAAGTAATCCAATATGTTAAACACGTGCAATTCTTCTATATGTTTCCACAAATATCATGCTACAAAAGAAAAATCAGATCAAAAAGAAAAAAAGAAAACAAAATGCAAGCAAACAACAACAAAAAGAAAATACTATGTTGTCAACCACACTCATTTCCCACAGTCTCTGAGTGCAGAGGGCTCTTTTAATCACAAGACCAATGAAACTGGCATGAATCATCTTATTGTTGAAGAGACCCATGCCCATTAGAACTGATCATTGTATAATCTTTCTATTGCCATGTGTGATGATCTCCTGATTCTGCTCATTTCACTTAGCAAGTCTTAGCAAGTTCATGCAAGTCTTTCCAGGCCTCTCTGAAATCATTCTGCTGATCATTTCTTATAGAACAATAATATTCCATAACATTCATTTCCCATAATTTATTCAGCCATTCTCCAACTGATAGGTATCCACTCAGTTTCCAGTTTCATGCTTTTACAAAAAGAGCTGCCAGAAACATTTTTGCACATGTCGGTCCCTTTCCCTCCCTTATGCTTTCTTTGGGATACAAGCCCAGTAGAAATACTGCTGGATCCTAAGGTATGTACAATTTGACAGACCTTTGGGCATAGTTCCAAATTGCTCTACAGGATTGTTGGATCACTTCACAACTCCACCAACAATGTAGTAGTAATCCAGTTTTCTCACATCCCCTCCAACAATCGTCATTACCTTTTCCTCTCATCTTAGCCAATCTGAATGGTACCTCAGAGTTGTCTTAATTTGCATTTCTCTGATCAATGGTGATTTAGAACATCTTTTCATATGACTAGAAATGGTTTCAATTTTTTCATCTGAGAATTGTCTGTTCATATCCTTTGACCATTTATCAATTGGAGAATGGCTTGAATTCTTATACATTGGAATCAATTCTCTATATATTTTAGAAATGAGGCCTTTGTCAGAACACTTGAATGTAAAAATGTTTTCCCAGTTTATTACTTCCCTTCTAATCTTGTCTGCATTGGTTTTGTTTGTATAAAAACTTTTTAACAATATAATCAAAATTTTCTATGTTATGGTCAATAATGATCACCAGTTCTTCCTTGGCCACAAATTCCTTCCTTCTCCAGAGATCCTGAGAGGTAGCCTATCCTTTGTTCTTCTAATTTACTTAGAATATCACTCTATGTCTAAATCATGTACCTGTTTCAATCTTATCTTGATATAGTGTGTTAGGGGTAGGTCAGTGCCTAGTTTCTGCCATATAAATTTCCATCAACTTTACTTTTTAAAGAATTATTTTCTTGAGTAAGCTTTTGTACAGCCTTTTCCATCTAGCCATTTCTATTTTTTAAGGAGTTCTTTGGTGAATTTTTGTTCCCCTTTTCCCATTTGGCTAATTCTGCTTTTCAACACATGCTTCTCCTAATTGGATTTTTGTGCATCTCTTACTATTTGGCCTACTCTCTTTTTAAGCTATTATTTTCTTTATAACATGCCTCCTTTATAAAGCTGTTGACTCTTTTTCATGATTTTCTTTCATTACTCATTTCTCTTCTCAAGTTTTCCTCAACTTCTCTTAGTATTTTAACATCCTTTTTGAGCTCTTCCATGCCTGAGACCAATGCATATTTTTCCTTTGCAGCTTTGGATGCAGGACTTTGACTGTGTTGTCTTCTGAAGATGTGTTTTCATCTTCTTTGCACCATAACTTTTGTTTATTATTTGCTTATTTTCCAGCCTATTTCTTAACGTTTAACTTTTTACTAAAGCGAAAATCTACTTCTAGGGTGAAGGATGTACTTTCCTGAACTTCAGGGGTTTGGGGCAGCTGTTTTCAGAGATACTTCCAGGGACCTGTAAATTTTCAGTTCTTCCAATGTGGCATGACCTAAGGGGAGGTGTGCTTACTACTCTCCTGGCTTATGCCTTGCTTTGTGTGCCCATAAGTACTCTTTTCTGTCCTGGAACTTTGATGAAGGTTCCTGCTCCACTGCAGCTGTATGTTCTTCCTAACTCTAGAACTGGCATCAAGGACTGCTGCCCAGATCTGCAAATGGGCAAAGCAACAAAGTCCTACTCTTAGTGCCAGTAAAGAGAGCCCTGTAATCTCCTTATGACCAGTTATTTGAGTCCCTTACTTTCTGTGAAATGAGAGCTCTGGAGGCATCTGTGGCCAGCATTGATTCAGTCATCCCAAAGCCTGCTTTTGATTTGCTGGGGCCCAGTCTACTTTGGCAGAGCTTGCACTGGACTGTGTTCTACTCTTATTGGACTGTGCAATAGACCTTTATGCCAATTAAGTTGTCTTGGGTTGTAGGTTATTGTGGATTCTGCTACTCTAGAATTTGCTCTGGGGTATTATTTAAAGGTGTGCAGAAAGTTTTGAGGCAGAGTTCAGGTGAGTTCCTGTTTTTTCTCTGCCATTTTGGCTCTGTCACCCATTGTTATTGTTTTTGTTGTTTGTGGTGGTGGTGGTGATGGTGATGATAGTGATGATCTTTATTCTAGAAAAGGACCAATGACATCAGGAGAGTGATGTCCTGACTTGCTAGAGAATTGGATCTAAATGAAGCAGAGCTGTGTAGAGTTGTCACCCTCACTCTCTATTCCAGAGTCATTAAAGTGCTTTGGCAAGACAACTGGTGATAGCCCAGGATGCAGTGGATGATGTTCGCCTTTCTCAATTAAGGTCTTTCCCAAGCCTCAGTTTGTTTGAGACAATACCTATACAATAACTAAGGGAAAGGGGCTACCTTCAGAAGCAGTGGGCCCCATCTCATCTGAGGTTGGACAACTACCAATGAAAGATGACATAGCTAGTAATGTTTTTCAATATGATATGGACAAGATGCCTCAGAGGGACTTCAACTCTTGATATTCTCTGATTTCTCAACAGGAACCTAAGAACAAGGAGACTAGATGTCTTGCCTATGGTCATCCATGACCCTGTTAAAAATACAGAATGGAAGGTGATAGTGGATAGAGCAATGGCTCAGAAGTTAGGAGGAGTTCAAATCCAATTTTGGACACTTACTAGCTATGTGACTCTGAGCAAGTCAATAAACTCAATTGCCTCCAAAAAAACAAAACAGAAACAATCATCAATTTTAAAGTGGCCACTTATGCTTCCATAATCCAAGCAAGCCTGAGAAACAGCCAGTATTTGATTCTAATAATGAGTTCATTGAAGGTATTTAGGTATACCTGCTATCTTCCTATCTTTCTTGGATTTTAATTCCTCATAAAGGAGTTGGGTCCTTGAAAGCTCAGGACCTAATCATAAGTTAAAGGTCAAGAAGATGCTATACTGATTATAAAAAATTCATCTATGATAGACTTTCCATCCCTGTATGAATTGAGAACAAATTTCTTGAATGAGTCAGAAAGGGAGAATTACCATCGGAAGGCCACCTAGACATGATCCCAAATGATTTTTTTTCTTTATTAAAGCTTTTTATTTCTCAAAACATATATATGGACAATTCTTCAACATTAACCCTTTTTTTTTAAATTTTTATTTTTTATTTAATAATTACATTATATTGACACTCGTTTCTGTTCCGATTTTTTTTTCCCCTCCCTCCCTCCACCCCCTCCCCTAGATGGCAAGCAGTCCTTTATATGTTGGATATGTTGCAGTATATCCTAGATACAATATATGTTTGCAGAACCGAACAGTTCTCTTGTTGCGTAGGGAGAATTGGATTCAGAAGGTATAAATAATCCGGGAAGAAAAACAAAAATGCAGATAGTTCACATTCGTTTCCCAGTGTTCTTTCTTTGGGTGTAGCTGCTTTTGTCCGTCATTTATCAATTGAAACTCAGGTCTCTTTGTCAAAGAAATCCACTTCCATCAAAATATGTCCTCATACAATATCGTTGTCGAAGTGTATAATGATCTCCTGGTTCTGCTCATTTCACTTAGCATCAGTTCATGTAAGTCTCGCCAGTCCTCTCTGTATTCATCCTGCTGGTCATTTCTTACAGAACAATAATATTCCATAACATTCATATACCACAATTTACCCAGCCATTCTCCAATTGATGGGCATCCATTCATTTTCCAGTTTCTAGCCACTACAAACAAGGCTGCTACAAACATTTTAGCACATACAGGTCCCTTTCCCTTCTTTAGTATTTCTTTGGGATATAAGCCCAATAGAAACACTGCTGGATCAAAGGGTATGCACAATTTGATAATTTTTTGGGCATAATTCCAGATTGCTCTCCAGAATGGTTGGATTCGTTCACAACTCCACCAACAATGCATTAGTGTCCCAGTTTTCCCGCATCCCCTCCAACATTCATCATTATTTTTTCCTGTCATCTTAGCCAATCTGACAGGTGTGTAGTGGTATCTCAGAGTTGTCTTAATTTGCATTTCTCTGATCAATAATGATTTGGAACACTCTTTCATATGAGTGGTAATAGTTTCAATTTCATCCTCTGAAAATTGTCTGTTCATATCCTTTGACCATTTATCCATTGGAGAATGGCTTGATTTCTTATAAATTTGAGTCAGTTCTCTATATATTTTGGAAATGAGGCCTTTATCAGAACCTTTAACTGTGAAAATGTTTTCCCAGTTTGTTGCTTCCCTTCTAATCTTGTTTGCATTAGTTTTATTTGTACAAAGGCTTTTTAATTTGATGTAATCGAAATTTTCTATTCTGTGATCAGTAATGGTCTCTAGTTCATCTTTGGTCACAAATTTCTTTCTCCTCCACAAGTCTGAGAGATAAACTATTCTATGTTCCTCTAATTTATTTATAATCTCGTTCTTTATGCCTAGGTCATAGACCCATTTTGATCTTATCTTGGTATATGGTGTTAAGTGTGGGTCCATGCCTAATTTCTGCCATACTAATTTCCAATTATCCCAGCAGTTTTTATCAAATAATGAATTCTTTTCCCAGAAGTTAGGGGCTTTGGGTTTGTCAAACACTAGATTGCTATAATTGACTATTCTGTCTTGTGAGCCTAGCCTTTTCCACTGATCCACTAATCTATTTCTTAGCCAATACCAAATGGTTTTGGTGACTGCTGCTTTATAATATAATTTTAGATCAGGTACAGCTAGGCCACCTTCATTTGATTTTTTTTCATTAATTCCCTTGAGATTCTCGACTTTTTATTGTTCCATATGAATTTTGTTGTTATTTTTTCTAGATCAATAAAATATTTTCTTGGAAGTCTGATTGGTATAGCACTAAATAAATAGATTAGTTTAGGGAGTATTGTCATCTTTATTATGTTCGCTCGGCCGATCCAAGAGCACTTAATATTTTTCCAATTATTTAAGTCTGACTTTATTTGTGTGGAGACTTTTTTATAATTTTGCTCATATAATTCCTGACTTTCCTTTGGTAGATAGATTCCCAAATATTTTATGGTATCAACAGTTATTCTGAATGGAATTTCTCTTTGTATCTCTTGCTGTTGGGTTTTGTTGGTGATGTATAAAAATGCTGAGGATTTATGGGGATTTATTTTGTAGCCAGCTACTTTGCTAAAATTATGAATTATTTCCAATAGCTTTTTGGTAGAATCTCTGGGGTTCTCTAGGTATACCATCATATCATCTGCAAAGAGTGATAGTTTGGTTTCCTCATTGCCTACTCTAATTCCTTTAATATCTTTCTCGACTCTTATTGCCGAGGCTAGTGTTTCTAATACGATATTAAATAATAATGGTGATAGTGGGCAACCTTGCTTCACTCCAGATCTTACTGGGAAAGGTTCCAGTTTTTCCCCATTGCATATGATGCTTACTGATGGTTTTAAATATATGCTCCTGACTATTTTAAGGAAAAGTCCATTTATTCCTATGCTCTCAAGTGTTTTTATTAGGAATGGATGTTGGATTTTATCAAATGCTTTTTCTGCATCTATTGAGATGATCATGTGGTTTTTGTTTGTTTGGTTATTGATATAGTCAATTATGCTAATAGTTTTCCTAATATTGAACCAGCCCTGCATTCCTGGTATAAATCCTACTTGGTCATAGTGTATTATCCTGGTGACAATTTTCTGTAATCTTTTTGCTAATATTTTATTTAAGATTTTAGCATCAATATTCATTAGGGAGATTGGTCTATAATTTTCTTTCTCTGTTTTCAGCCTACCTGGTTTAGGTATCAGTACCATATCTGTGTCATAAAAGGAGTTTGGTAGGACTCCTTCAATCCCTATTTTTTCAAATAGTTTATATAACATTGGAGTTAATTGTTCTTTAAATGTTTGGTAGAATTCACATGTAAATCCATCTGGTCCTGGGGATTTTTTCTTAGGGAGTTGATTGATAGTTTGTTCTATTTCTTTTTCTGAGATGGGACTGTTTAGGATATTTACTTCTTCCTCTGTTAGTTTGGGCAAGCTGTATTTTTGGAGGTATTTTTCTATTTCATTTAAGTTGTCGAATTTATTGGCATAAAGTTGGGCAAAGTAACTCCTAATTATTGCTCTAATTTCCTCTTCGTTAGTGGTGAGTTCTCCCTTTTCATTTTTAAGACTAACAATTTGATTTTCCTCTTTCCTTTTTTTAATCAGATTTACTAAGGGTTTGTCTATTTTGTTGGTTTTTTCATAGAACCAACTCTTAGTTTTATTAATCAATTCAATAGTTTTTTTACTTTCAATTTTATTGATCTCACCTTTTACTTTTAGAATTTCAAGTTTAGTGTTTGACTGGGGGTTTTTAATTTGTTCCTTTTCTAGCATTTTTAATTGCAAACCCAATTCATTGACCTTCTCTTTCTCTATTTTATACAAATAGGCCTCTAGAGATATGAAATTTCCCCTTATTACCGCTTTGGCTGCATCCCATACATTTTGGTATGATGTCTCATTATTATCGTTTTCTTGGGTGAAGTTATTAATTATGTCTATGATTTGCTGTTTCACCCAATCATTCTTTAGTATGAGATTATTTAGTTTCCAATTATTTTTTGGTCTACTTCCCCCTGCTTTTTTGTTGAATGTAATTTTCATTGCATCGTGGTCTGAAAAGGATGCATTTACTATTTCTGCCTTACTACATTTGAGTTTGAGGTTTTTATGTCCTAATATATGGTCAATTTTTGTATAGGTTCCATGAACTGCTGAAAAGAAAGTGTATTCCTTTCTGTCTCCATTACATTTTCTCCAGAGATCTATCATATCTAACTTTTCTAGTATTCTATTTACCTCTTTGACTTCTTTCTTATTTATTTTGTGGTTTGATTTATCTAATTCTGAGAGTGCAAGGTTAAGATCTCCCACTATTATAGTTTTACTATCTATTTCTTCTTGCAGCTCTTTTAGTTTCTCTTTTAAGAATTTAGATGCTACCCCACTTGGTGCATATATGTTTAATATAGATAGTGCTTCATTATCCATGCTACCCTTTAGCAAGATATAGTGTCCTTCCTTATCTCTTTTAATTAGGTCAATTTTTGCTTTAGCTTGATCTGAGATCAGGATGGCTACCCCTGCTTTTTTGACTTCACCTGAAGCATAGTAGATTTTGCTCCAACCTTTTACCTTTAACCTGCATGTATCTCCCCGCTTCAGGTGTGTTTCCTGTAAACAACATATTGTAGGATTCTGGCTTTTAATCCATTCTGCTAACCGCTTCCTCTTTATGGGGGAGTTTACCCCGTTCACGTTTATGGTTAGAATGACCAATTCTGTATTACTTGCCATCTTGTTAACCCCGGTTTATGCTTTCCTCCCTTCTTTCCCCTTTCCCCCCTTCCAAGTATTAAGCTTGTGAGCACCCCTTGCTTCTCACAGCCCTCCCTTTTTAGTATCCCTCCCCCCGCCTTAGAGTTCCTCCCCCTATCTTACCCCTTTCCCTCCCAGTTCCCGTATTCCCTTCCGCTTAGCTTATTCCTTCCCTTTCCACTTTTCCCTTCTCACTTTTCAATGAGATGGGAGAAGTTTCACCATAGATTGAATATGTCTTAAGATTTTTCACTTAAAGCCAATTCTGAAGGCAGTAAGATACCCACTATATTCATCCCCCTCCATTCTTTCTCTCAGATATAATAGGTTTCCTATGCCTCTTCATGAGATGTACTATCCCCACTTTACCCTTTTTCTGGTACAATGTCCTTTCCACATCAATTTCTAGAACAAGGTATACATGTATTCTTTATACATCTATATAGTCAAAATATAGTTCCCAAGATTAATCTTTACCTTTTTAGATTTCTCTTGAGTTCTATATTTGTAGATCAAACTTTTTGTTAAGTTCTGGTTTTTTCATCAGAAATAGATGAAATTCGCTTACTTCGTTGAATGTCCATCTTCTTCCCTGGAAAAAGATGCTCATTCTCGCTGGGTAAGTTATTTTTGGTTGCATACCAAGTTCCTTAGCCTTTCGGAATATCATATTCCAGGCCCTTCGATCTTTTAATGTGGATGCTGCCAGATCCTGGGTGATCCTTATTGTGGCTCCTTGATACTTGAATTGGGTTTTTCTAGCCGCTTGCAATATTTTTTCCTTCATCTGAGGGTTCTGGCATTTGGCCACTATATTCCTTGGTGTTTTGATTTTAGGATCCCTTTCAGTGGGTGATCGATGAATCCTTTCAATGTTTATTTTTTCCTCTGTTCCTATGACTTCTGGGCAGTTCTCTTTGATAATTTCCTGGAAGACAGTGTCCAGGCTCTTTTTTTCATCATGTTTTTCTGGGAGTCCAATGATTCTCAGATTGTCTCTCCTGGATCTGTTTTCCAGGTCTGTTGTCTTCCCCAGAAGGTATTTCACATTTTTCTCCATTGTTTGGTTTTTTTGGATTTGCTTGACTGATTCTTCTTGTCTCCTCGAGTCATTCAATTCCACTTGTTCAATTCTGATTTTCAGTGAAGTATTCTCTTCACTCACTTTTTAAAAATCTTTTTCTAATTGTCCAATTGAGTTCTTTTGTTCTGTGGAATTTTTTTCCATTTCGCCAATTTTGTTTTTTAGAGAGCTGTTTTCTGTTTCCAGTTCACTAATCCTATTTTTCAAGGATTTTACTTCTTTATCCACTCTCTCTTTAACTGAGTTCTCCAGGCTCTTTTCCCATTTTTCTTCTAGCTCCCTTGTGAGAGCCTTTTTAATCACTTCTATGAGGTTCATCTGTGCTGAGGAACAGACGATCTCCTCCTTTGGGGATTCACCTGGGGACTCCCTGTTTTTAGTCTCCTCAGGATTTAGAGTCTGCTCTCTATCTGTATAGAAGCTGTCAAGGGTTAAAGTCCTCTTCAGCTTCTTGCTCATTCTGTCTATTAATCAGAGACAAACTACCAAAGAAAAACAGAAAAAACTGGAGTCTTTCTTTGGGGGGGGGGGGCTGGGTGTGTTATCGAGCTTCCTCTACAGACTGCAGGGGGCAGCAGTGAGGCACTAGCAGGACTGTGCTGCGCCTGCGCTCTGAGATCCCAAAGCGTGCTGAGTCACTGAGGGGGGGAAGAGGGGAGCGGCCAGGTCCTGAGAGACTCCAGCTGTTTGGGGTTGTGTTCTTCAGCCCCGGTGTTTTTAGTTTCTCTGCTGGGCTGTTGACTTGCTGCTGGAGCAAAGTATCCAAAGCTGTAGCAAAGCTCTCCCCGCAGAGACGGCTACGATCACTCTCCACCCCCTCTCCAGTCTGCTCCTGTGCCCTCACTGCCGCTGCCCTCAGCCTGCGCCCGATCTAAAACCGTCCCAGCCCTCCACTAAAGACAGACCTTTCTTGGCGGATCTCAAGGATGGCTTCTCTTGGTAACTATTTGTGGTTTTTTTTCAGTCAAGCATTGATTCAGAGGCTTGTAATGAAATGGATAGTGAGAGAAAGCGCGGAGCTTATGCAACTGTGAGCCTCCTCTCCGCCATCTTAACCGGAAGTCCCAACATTAACCCTTGTAAAACCTTGTGTTCCAATTTCCTCCCTTCCCCCATGCCTTCCCCTAAATGACAAGTAGTCCAATACATGTTAAACATGGTAGACATATATGTTAAATCCAATATATGCATACATATTTATACAATTATCATGCCGCACAAGAAAAATCCAATCAAACCAATAAAAAAAGAGAAGCTAAATAAAATGCAAGCAAATAACAATAAAAATATTGAAAATGCTATGTTATGAACCACACTCAGTTCTCACAGTCCTCTCTCTGGGTATAGATGAACAATTGGAATTGGTTTGAATCATCTTGTTGTTGAAGAGAGCCACGTCCATCAGAATTGATCATCGTATAATCCTGTTGTTGCCATGTATAATGATCTCCTGGGATCCCAAATGATTCTTAAAGAACACTGTCTAATTTTAAACTAAGTTTAATATAGTTATTTCCAGAAACAGCAGTAAATTCAATGTCTGCCACAAAGTAAGAAGGGATTTCTTTTTCTTCCTCATCCCTCTATCAGCCATTGGTGGCTAGTGGTAAAGCTATCATTCAGAGAGAGTCACCTCATTCAGAAGCTGGAGAGTCTGTTGCAGAGTCATAACTAAGAAAGGAGAGACACCCATGTCACCAAGTACATAGGGATACAGTTTTTGGAAGTAGCTTCAAGGAATGGGACCTTTGATAGCAAAGAGAAATGACTTGAGTTAATACTCAAGAGAATGCTAATCCTATCAGTCAAGAGTAGAGTGAGGATTCCTAAGTAAGAATAATAGAAGCTTCAGAGAAGCCTAATTGGGCTCCATGTAAATAACCTTTTTTTGACTCTACCACAAGGGACAGTGACTATGGACCCCTTAGCTGATCAATAGGATTTAATCAGTACACTAAAATTCATGAGTACACCTTGGACCTGGGACTTGAAAGGGCTCCTAAGAAGAAGAAAGAAAATGAGAATGGTACTATTGTAAACATAAGCCAATAAGAAGTGCTGGAGATACAAAACATGGCACAAACAATCTCTGTCCTCAAGGAACTCAAAGTCTCATGAGTAAGCAGACCCTGGCCCTGGCATAAAACCTAAAGTCAGGAAATAGATTGGAAGAATGAACAACAAAAAAAGAATCTCATTGTAAAAAGCTATTATTGTGACAAGAATACTGTCAAATAGTCCAAAATATCTACAGGAAAAACCTCAAAGAAAAACACGGATTAACCACAAATTTAACTAGAATCCCTAGGAAAAGAATTTTAATTTTTTCTTTTAAAAAGTTTGAATTGATTTGTATAAATTAAATGAGAGCATGGAGGGAAAAACTGGAAAAGTAATGAAAGTTATGGGAAAAAATTGGAAAAGAAATACCTTGACACAAGAAGCACAAAATCTTGTCCAAGAAATAAACTCCCTGAATATTAGAATGAACCAAAAAAGAAACTAATGACTCCAGAAGACAACCAGAAATATTTAAAAAGTTAAAAGCCCCCCAAATTTTAAGAAAATGTAAGGTTTCTCATAGCAAAAATAACTCGCCTGGAAAACTCATAGAGAAGAAAAAAATGTTTTTTAACAATCACTAGACTACCTAAAAGCTGATATCTGGTGCTATAGAGGTTTTAGCATAAAAGCAGTTCCATTTCAGAATGCCATCTTGAATGTAAAAGAACTTGGAGGGGCTGATAACATTAGGAAATATTGGAGTCACTACTACCAAGCATCTCAATATTTGTATTGTCTAATACAAATGGTGCTGCTTTGGAAGAGGAACTAGAAATCTCTAGAAAAGAACTACATTTAATTCTTTAGCACTCACAGTTATGTATTTTGCTATTTTTAATATTGGTCAATCATCAAGACAAGCCGACTCACTAGATGACATGAATTCAATAAAAGACAGCTTCACTCGTCTGGTACATTGTCAGAAGAAAACATACATTTGTCTGAATCTATAAGAATGTGAAAGCTAGGGGAAAAAACCAGTTCTTGGAAGAGCCTTGTGCCTAAGATTGTTCTTGTTTTAATTTTATTTGGATATCAAAACTATGAACTGCTTTGAAATCCATTTTTTTTCCTGTAAATATTCCAGATTCTATTTCATCTCTCTATTCAAATAGACTACCTAAAAGCTGTGACTGAAAAAAAAAGTGCCAAGTTATAATATTTCAAGAAATTTCAAAAGAAAACAAAACCAAAATACTCACTCAGATCTCTTAAAAGATGAAATAGAAATAGTACACTAGTAGCCTCCTGAAAGAAATCCCCAAATTAAAACTTCCAGGAATATTTTGTCCAAAATCCAGAACTTCTAGGACACAGAAAAGATGCCACAAGCATCCACAAAGAATGCAGGTATTGAAGAGGTATAGTCAAGATCATGCACAATTTAGCAACCGCCACAATGAATGAGTAGAAAGCTTGGAATGTGCGTGTGTGTGTGTGTGTGTGTGTGTGTGTGTGTGTGCACGCGTAGGACTTACAATTGAGAAAAAGTCAAAAAAGTCTATATAAAATGAGTAACTGAGAACTAAATATAATATTCAATAACATTCTCATAGCTCCATCTTCCATCTAGATTAGTACATTGTATTTCTTTCTTTTCTAGATCTAATAGAGCAACCTCTTAGACATATAGGATTAGATATATGACTACTTTCAAGAACTCACAGAGCACATCAGCCACAACTGAGACAGAGAAAGCCACTTTGACATGCCACTGTGTGAACCACTGGGGTAAATATCCCACCAGTGATTCCTACACCAGAGCCAGCCTAATATTAGTTGTCTAGCAGTAATCCCCTAAAAATAGAGCTCTTACCTTGTCCAAAGTTAAGGCAAGTGATCTTCTTCTTCTGATCTTCTTGAAGAGGACAAAGTAAACCCACTCTCTTTCCAACTCCTCACCCTCACCATACCCACTATCCCACTAAACCCATCGAGATGAGGAACAAATAAGCAAGTATAAATCCACATGGGTAAAGACATAGATAGAACTTAAATTCTCAAAACAACACAGCTTCTAATTCAAGTGAAATTAAGAACTCACAAAGCCTTTAAATACAGAGGAGACCAACAGACTACCAGGTTCAGACTCACATATGCAAAATTCTACTGGCTAAGAACTGCTGAACACAATCTCTATCACTCCCTGAAATCAGAGAAATGGAGTCACCATTAGGATAGCCTGTGACAGCCATGATATTCTGTTACTGATGGTGGTGGTGGTGGTGAGTTATTCCAGTTCTGTTTAACTCTTCATGACCCCATATAAGTTTTTGTGGCAAAATTACTGAAGAGCTGTGCCATTTCCTTCTCTGGTTCATTTTATTGATGAGAAAACTGAGACAAACAGGGTTAAGTGATTTACTTGCCACAGTCACACAGTTACAAAGTGTTTGAAGCTAGATTTTAAGTTGTAAGATGAGTTTTTTTGACCCCAGGCTCAGCATGATTTCTTTTTTTTTTTTATCAATAAAGATTTATTGACTAAAATTCAAACATCTAAAACTAAATTATTTTCATCATTGCCTCTACTTCTCCTCTTACTACTTAATTCCTTTTTTTTTTCCTTAATAACTTTTTATTGACAGAACCCATGCCAGGGTAATTTTTTACAGCATTATCCCTTGCACTCACTTCTGTTCCGATTTTTCCCCTCTCTCCCTCCACCTCCTCCCCCAGATGGCAAGCAGTCCTTTACATGTTAAATAGGTTACAGTATATCCTAGATATAATATATGTGTGCAGAACCGAATAGTTTTCTTGTTGCACAGGGAGAATTGGATTCAGAAGCTATAAATAACCCGGGAAGAAAAACAAAAATGCAAGCAATTTATATTTATTTCCCAGTGTTCCTTCTTTGGGTGTAGCTGCTTCTGTCCATCCTTGATCACTTGAAACTGAATTAACTCTCTTTATCGAAGAGATCCACTTCCATCAGAATACATCCTCAAACAGTATCGTTGTTGAGGTATATAATGATCTCCTGGTTCTGCTCATTTCACTCAGCATCAGTTCATGCAAGTCTCGCCAGTCCTCTCTGTATTCATCCTGCTGGTCATTCCTTACAGAACAATAATATTCCATCACGTTCATATACCACAATTTACTCAACCATTGTCCAATTGATGGGCATCCATTCATTTTCCAGCTTCTGGACACTACAAACAGGGCTGCCACAAACATTTTGGCACATACAGGTCCCTTTGCCTTCTTTAATATCTCTTTGGGGTATAAGCCCAGTAGTAGCACTGCTGGATCAAAGGGTATGCACAGTTTGATAACTTTTTGAGCATAGTTCCAAATTGCTCTCCAGAAGGGCTGGATGTGTTCACAACTCCACCAACAATGTATCAGTGTCCCTGTTTTCCCACATCCCCTCCAACATTCCCCATTATCTTTCCCTCTCAATCTAGCCAATCTGACAGGTGTGTAGTGATATCTCAGAGTTGTCTTAATTTGCATTTCTCTGATTAACAATGCTTTGGGGCATATTTTCATATGGCTAGAAATAGTTTCAATTTCTTCATCTGAGAATTGTCTGTTCATATCCTTTGACCATTTAGCAATTGGAGAATGGCTTGATTTCTTATAGAGTCAATTCTCTATATATTTTGGAAAGACAAAAAGTGCCTTTATCAGAACCTTTGACTGAAAAAATGTTTTCCCACTTTATTGTTTCCCTTCTAATCTTGTCTGGATTTATTTTGTTTGTACAAAAACTTTTCAATTTGATATAATTAAAAATTTCTGTTTTGTGATCAATAGTGATCTCTAGTTCTTCTTTGGTCATAAATTCCTCCCTCTTGAGGAATTTATGACCAAAGAAGAACTAGAGATCACTATTGACCACAACATAGAAAATTTTGATTATATCAAATTGAAAAGTTTTTGTACAAACAAAACAAATGCAAACAAGATTAGAAGGGAAACAATAAACTGGGAAAACATTTTTACAATCAAAGGTTCTGATAAAAGCCTCATTTCCAAAATATATAGAGAATTGACTCTAATCTATAAGAAATCAAACCATTCTCCAATTGATAAATGGTCAAAGGATATGAACACACAATTCTCAGATGAAGAAATTGAAACTATTTCTAGACATATGAAAATATGCCCCAAATCATTATTAATCAGAGAAATGCAAATTAAGACCACTCTGAGATACCACTACACACCTGTCAGATTGGCTAGAATGACAGGGAAAGATAATGGGGAATGTTGGAGGGGATGTGGGAAAACAGGGACACTGATACATTGTTGGTGGAATTGTGAACACATCCAGCCATTCTGGAGAGCATTTGGAACTATGCTCAAAAAGTTATCAAACTGTGCATACCCTTTGATCCAGCAGTGCTTCTACTGGGCTTATACCCCAAAGAGATATTAAAGAAGGGAAAGGGACCTGTATGTGCCAAAATGTTTGTGGCAGCCCTGTTTGTAGTGTCCAGAAGCTGGAAAATGAAAGGATGTCCATCAATTGGAGAATGGTTGAGTAAATTGTGGTATATGAACGTTATGGAATATTATTGTTCTGTAAGGAATGACCAGCAGGATGAATACAGAGAGGACTGGCGAGACTTACATGAACTGATGCTGAGTGAAATGAGCAGAACCGGGAGATCATTATATACCTCAACAACGATACTGTTTGAGGATGTATTCTGATGGAAGTGGACCTCTTCGATAAAGAGAGCCTTAATTGAGCAAAGATGGACAGAAGCAGCTACACCCAGAGAAAGAACACTGGGAAATGAATATAAACTGCTTGCATTTTTGTTTTTCTTCCCAGGTTATTTATACCTTCTGAATTCTCTCCCTGTGCAACAAGAAAACTGTTCAGTTCTGCACACATATATTGTATCTAGGATATACTGCAACCCATTCAACATGTAAAGGACTCTTGCCATCTGGGGGAAGGGGTGAAGGGAGGGAGGGGAAAAATCGGAACAGAAGTGAATGCAAGGGATAATGCTGTAAAAAATTACCCTGGCATGCGTTCTATCAATAAAAAGTTATTTAAAAAAATCCCTCCCTCTTCCACAGGTCTGAGAGGTAAACTATCCTATGCTCTTCCAATTTATTTATAAATGATTTCAATAATAGTAATAGTTAACATTTATATAGCAATGTTTGCCAAGTGCTTTAGTTATATTATCTTACTTGATTCTCTTAACAGCCCCATGGGAATATGAGTTTCTTGACAGGAGGACAGGTTTTTTTCTTTCATTCTTTGTCTTTCTATGCCTAGTACTCCCACATAGTCAGCATTTAATAAATGTTTATTGAATAAAGGAGATTAGACTTTGCCTTCCAGGTTCTCACACTCTTAAGGCCTTAGTAGCCAACTCAGGAATCACTAATTGCATTAGTTTGTGCAATGCTGATGAAATGGTGATGATGAAAAGACAAAAAGTGAAATAAAATAGTCTCTAACCTCCAGAAGTTTAAGAGAAACTGACCATGGTTGCTGCACCAAACAAAAATTGGGGTAGTAGGGCTGGATGATTAGGTTTTTGAAGAGGGAGAGGTGTCCCACAGCCAAATGAATATCGATCCCATCTTCAAGGGGTTTGAACAAATAATTTGCTAGGTTTTACTCAATCACCTGAATCTAAGACCCTCCCATGTCCAGCTGAAACTAAAGGGGGGAACATGTGGGTAGAGAGGTGGCAGGGGAACAAGGCATACAGCATGGTCTCATGTAGGCTGTAAATAGAAAACCAAGGAAAGCATTACTGAAACCTCAGCTCAGATGTAGTGAGGGCTAAAGGAACCATGAATCATGACAATGGGATCCCCAGCATGAGAGCTGGGCAGTTCAGCATGAAAGTATAGTGACTCAATTCAGGGTGAGAATGAGATAGCATCTGATAGAGAACTTATTGAACTCTCTTCTCTAATAATTTTGCTGGCTTGTGATTTCCATCATAGGGCAGATCTGTCTGCTCATCTATCCTGTACATCCCTTGACTAGAGACTCCCATAAATTCAGCTCAGTGGAACTGCCCAATATACCGGGGTCCTTTCTTCACGTTCTTTTGACATCTCCAAGATTGAGAGGAGCACACAGGTCATCTGTCCTCACACCTTTTTCAAACAGACTTTCAAGCATTTTCTCCTCTATCCGAAGTCCCCCTACTACTCCAGTGTCAGGGCCTTATCAGAAAGCAAGATTAGGGTGCCTGGATTAATTACTTTGCAGTTTATTTCCTGGTAAATAGTCAAGGAGCTTTGAAAGGAAATTTCAAAGGAATCATGAACAATTTTGATAAATGCTCAGGATACTCCTTGCGGGCATGGAGCTGGGAATCATATTGGTCAACTGAATCAAATGCTTTTTTTCCTTATTTTATTTTATTTTTTGCTGAGGCAATTGGGGTGAAGTGACTTGCCCAGGGTCACTCAGCTAGGAAGTATTAAGTATCTGAGGCTAGATTTGAACTCAGATTCTCCTGACTTCAGGACTAGTACTCTATCTATTGCCCCCCCTAGCTGCCCCATCAAATGCTTTTTCCTAATCAACAGGTAATTGGACACAGTAGAATCTTGCATCTTCTGTCTTTCTGTCCATTGAGACAGCTAGTAGGCCCAATGGACTGGGAGAATCAGAGTGCAAATCTAGCTTCAGACATTTACTAGTTTCTTAGCCCCCAGTTTAGTTTCCTTATCTGTAAAATAGGGATAATAACACTCAGGGTTATAGTTAGGATCAAATGAGATCATATCTATAAAGCTCCTGGCCCATAGTAGTAGCTTTTTTCCTTCCTTAATTGCTTTTTGGCAAATTTGTGGTCTTGTAGGAACTAGCATTTGTGAAAACATTCCTGTTTTCTTCTAATCCCCTCATCAGCATCATACTAAATGTACTGTAGCTTTCTCATTAAAATTTTATATAGAAACTAAGAACGATTCAGGAAGATCAGAGTCTGATGAGGGCAAAACCAAGAGACTCTTGTTGCCTTATTCATGGAAACTATGTTTCTCTGAATGTAACCCTGGATCCTATTAGCTCTTTTGGCTATCACATCCTAGTGTTGATTCCTACTGAGATTTTTGTCCACTAAAACCCTCAGACCTTTTTTAGACAGACTAATGCCTAACCTGCCTCCTACATCTTGTGTTTTAAAAGTTGATTTCTTGAATCCAAATCTAAGACTTGACTTTTATCCCTACTGATTTGCATCTTATTAGTCAAGTTGAATTTTGTAGTCTGTCAAGATTTTTGTTGCATCTTGACTGTTTTCCAGTGTATTAACAACCCCCTCCTACTTTTGTGATATCAGTACATTTGTTGAGTACATCTGTGATTATGCAAGTTAGTAGATCTGGATTCAATTTCTCCTTCAATGTTTCTATTCGACACATAGTAGGTGCTTAATGCTGGAACCCTTCCCTCCCTTTCTATACCCTCACTGTTGTATAATCCTGTTGTATAATCTCTTAGCCCTTCAAAGACTCAGTGTTCTCATGGATAAAATAAGATAATAAGACCTATCTCAGAGGGTTGTTGGGAGGATAACACACAAAGTGTTTTTCAAATCTTAAAACTGAAATGCTAGTTATTTTTGTTGACATTGACCCATTAGCAATGCTTTTGAGTCCAGCCATCAATCAGCTTTAAATTCATATAATTCTGTTTTCCTTTAATCCACATCATTTTATCTCCACTACAAGAATAGTTTGAGGCCTATCAAAGGCCTAGGTAAAATCTACCCTAGGCAAATTCTACAGTATTCCCCTTATCTGCCAGTTTGGTAACCCTGTCAAAAAAGGAAGCCGTAATCTAAAGTGTTGTTTCACTTCACTTGTGAAGTTCAACTCAACAGCAAGGTGAGTTCAACTCAACAGCAAGGGACTGGGTGGTTCAGAAATGATGAGGGGTAACCATTTAATAAACAAGCTGGAGAGAGCTCTAGAAGCAAAGCAAAGTTTATTACACATTCTCTCGAGAAAGGCATCCCAGCCACCGAGCAGACAATCGAAGGGAGGAAGCACCTTCTGGGACTGGGTCAACACTTTTAATCCCTAACTCAAACACCCCCTCCCATCACTGACCCTCACCCTCATTAGCTGAGAGTCTTACATTCTAAACGCGGGGAACTACCCAAGAAATTGAACTTGACCAATAAGTACAGAGTTGATTGAAATAGGGAGAAAATGATGTCATGGGAGTATAGCAGGAAGAGGACTTAAGTATGCCCTTGACTCAATCTTCAAAGTCCTCAGGTCTACTCAAACTCTGAAGCAGATGAAGCCTTACTTGATTTTCACAACTGTCCTGAGAGATCTCACCTCATCTTGTTCAGGATCACTTGCCTGAAAACCACTTAAGGGGAATTACATGAGGACTTCACAAAAGGAGAAAAGGATTCTTAGGCCCAGGTGCTGAGAGTTACCCCTTTTTCATCTGAGGCCTTTGTGTGTGTGCTTGATTACTATCATACTTTAGCTTGAGCTTCTTCCTCCAAAGGATCCTGTGTGTTTAAGACAAGAGTATGTTCCTATAGGAGAATGTTTTGTACAACTATTCTTACTATGCCTTCTTAGTAAAACCTTTTTTCTAAAATCTAATGAGGTTCAACTAAGTTATTGACCATGAGTAGCACACTGAAGGGGGATCAGGCGCAAACCTTTAAGAAACCAGGTCTTCAGAGTTATCCCTAGAACCCTGAGGGCAAGTAGTCAAAAATACCCTGTTAGTGATCTCAATTCTAGATTGTGAATGCAGGGAACATATACTTTCTCTTAAAAACCCACTCTTTTCCAATTGTTCTTAATTCCTTGGATAACCTGAGCTTATTCTGAATTTTAGAATTCTGATACTTAAAAAAAACTTTTAAAAAACTTATATTTTTTCCCCACTTCTGCAATGAAAAAAATGATCTATCTAGCTAAAGACCTATCTGCATATTTTCACATACATATGCACATACACACACATCTGTGTGTATAGCCAAGCAAAACAAATTTCCACAGTGATCATGTCCAAAAAATGTGTGTCCCTTGAGTCCACCCCTGGTCAAAAGGTATGTAGTGTGGGTAGCATATCAATCATCTGGAATCCTCATTGGTCATTGTATTGATCAGAGTTCTTAGAGGTCATTCGAAGTTATCTTTACAATTTTCTTATTGCTATATAAATTGTTCTCTAGGTTCTGCTATCTTCATTCTACATCAGTTCATCATTCTACATAGCTTTCTTTGAAACTAATCTCTTGGGCAGAAGCAGTTACACTCAAAGAAAGAATACTGGGAAATGAATATAAACTGCTTGCATTTTTGTTTTTCTTCCCGGGTTATTTATACCTTTTGAATCCAATTCTCCCTGTGCAACAAGAGAACTGTTCGGTTCTGCATACATATATTGTATCTAGGATATACTGTAACCTATTTAACATGTATAAGACTGCTTGCCATCCGGGGGAGGGGGTGGAGAGAGGGAGGGGAAAAATCACAACAGAAGGGAGTGCAAAGGATAATGTAAAAAATTACCCTGGCCCCCAGAGATTCTACTAAAAAGCTATTATAAATAATTCATAATTTTAGCAAAGTAGCAGGATACAAAATAAATCCCCATAAATCCTCAGCATTTTTATACATCACCAACAAAATCCAATAGCAAGAGATACAAAGAGAAATTCCATTCAAAATAACTGTTGATAGCATAAAATATTTGGGAATCTATCTACCAAAGGAAAGTCAGGACTTATATGAGCAAAATTACAAAAAACTTTCCACACAAATAAAGTCAGACTTAAATAATTGGAAAAATACTAAGTGCTTTTGGATAGGCCGAGTGAATATAATAAAGATGACAATACTCCCTAAACTAATCTATTTATTTAGTGCTATACCAATCAGACTTCCAAGAAAATATTTTAATGATCTAGAAAAAAATAACAACAAAATTCATATGGAACAATAAAAAGTCGAGAATCTCAAGGGAATTAATGAAAAAAAATCAAATGAAGGTGGCCCAGCTGTACCTGATCTAAAATTATATTATGAAGCAGCAGGCACCAAAACCATTTGTTATTGGCTAAGAAATAGGTTAGTTGATCAGTGGAAAAGGTTAGATTCACAAGACAGAATAGTCAACTATAGCAATCTAATGTTTGACAAACGCAAAGATCCTAACTTTTGGGATAAGAATTCATTATTTGATAAAAAACTGCTGGGATAACTGGAAATTAGTATGGCAGAAATTAGGCATGGACCCACACTTAGCACCGTATACCAAGATAAGATCAAAATGGGTCCATGATCTAGGCATAAAGAACGAGATTATAAATAAATTAGAGGAACATAGGATAGTTTATCTCTCAGACTTGTGGAAGAGAAAGAAATTTGTGGCCAAAGATGAACTAGAGACCATTACTGATCACAAAATAGAAAATTTTGATTATATCAAATTAAAAAGCCTTTGTGCAAACAAAACTAATGCAAACAAGATTAGGAGGGAAGCAACAAACTGGGAAAACATCTTCACAGTTAAAGGTTCTGATAAAGTCCTCATTTCCAAAATATATAGAGAACTGACTCAAATTTATAAGAAATCAAGCCATTCTCCAATTGATAAATGGTCAAAGGCTATGAACAGACAATTTTCAGATGATGAAATTGAAACTATTACCACTCATATG
This sequence comes from Antechinus flavipes, assembly GCF_016432865.1. Lineage (NCBI taxonomy): Eukaryota > Metazoa > Chordata > Mammalia > Dasyuromorphia > Dasyuridae > Antechinus > Antechinus flavipes. Next base: position 613,454,803 of record NC_067400.1, read on the forward strand.
AAAAGAGTGTTCCAAATCACTATTGATCAGAGAAATGCAAATTAAGACAACTCTGAGATACCACTACACACCTGTCAGATTGGCTAAGATGACAGGAAAAAATGATGAATGTAGGAGGGGTTGCGGGAAAACTGGGACACTGATGCATTGTTGGTGGAGTTGTGAACGAATCCAACCATTCTGGAGAGCAATCTGGAATTATGCCCAAAAAGTTATAAAACTGTGCATACCCTTTGATCCAGCAGTGTTACTTCTGGGCTTATATCCCAAAGAAATACTAAAGAAGGGAAAGGGACCTGTATGTGCCAAAATGTTTGTGGCAGCCCTATTTGTAGTGGCTAGAAACTGGAAATTGAATGAATGCCCATCAATTGGAGAATGGCTGGGTAAATTGTGGTATATGAATGTTATGGAATATTATTGTTCTGTAAGAAATGACCAGCAGGATGAGTACAGAGAGGCTTGGAGAGACTTACATGAATTGATGCTGAGTGAAATGAGCAGAACCAGGAGATCATTATACACTTCAATAACGATATTGTATGAGGATGTATTCTGATAGAAGTGGATTTCTTTGACAAAGAGACCTAACTCAGTTTCAATTGATAAATGGACAGAAGCTGCTACATCCAAAGAAAGAACACTGGGAAACGAATGTGAACTATTTGCAATTTTGTTTTTCTTCCCAAGTTATTTTTACCTTCTGAATCCAATTCTCCCTGTGCAACAAGAGAACTGTTCGGTTCTGCAAACATATATTGTATCTAGGATATACTGCAACATATGTAACATATATAGGACTGCTTGCCATCTAGGAGAGGGGATGAGCGAGGGAGGGGAAAAATTGGAACAGAAGCGAGTGCAAGGGATAATTTGTAAAAAAAAAATTACCCTGGCATGGATTCCATCAATAAAAAGTTATTATAAAATAAAAAAAATATAAATACATCATTTAGTTTACCAAAAAAAAAAATTACCCTGGCATGGGTTCTGTCAATAAAAAGTTATTTAAAAAAAAGAAACTGATCTCTTCATCATTTCTGTAACACTATAGCTATTTTTCAGTTGACAGGAATACCACTAGTTTCTATTTTTTGATATTGCAAAAAATTTTTCAATTAATATGTTAATAATTATGTATTATTTTTTCCCATTCTTTGGGGGTATAGGTAGGTCTTCTGGTGGTACTGCTGGATCAAAGCGTATGCATAATTTTAGTACCTTTTGGGCTATCATTCTAAATTGTTTTCCAGAATGCCTGGACCAATTCATAGTTCTTCTTGTTTATATACAACCCCTCCAGCTTTTATCATTTTCCTTGCTAATTTGATGGGTTGGAAAACTCGCTATAGCCTTTGCTTATTTATCAGTTGGGGAATGGCTTTTATTCTCATAAATTTAAATCAGTTCCTTATATATGCTAGAAATGAGAACTTTGTCAGAAAACTTACTGTAAAGTTTCCATCCTTCCACACACTACCTCTTAATTAATTGCTTTCTTGCTCGTTTTAGCTGCATTGATTTTATGCCAAAATTTTAAAAGTTAGGTGATCAAAGTTGTCCATTTTATTTTGTCATCCTCTCTATTCCTGATTTGATCTTTGTTATTCATAAATGTGAAAAGTATTTTTCTACCAATAAACATTTATTTACCAGCCACTGTGCTAAGTGTTAGAATTCAAAAAGAGGCCAAAAAAAATAGTCCTTACCAATAAGAAACTCATAATTCAAGAGGGAAGATACAAATATATATATATACAAGCTCTATACAGGATAAACAAGAAATTAATGGGGAGAAGGCATCCTGTAGAAGGTAGATTTTCTTTTTATTTGCAATAATGCTAATGGAGGTGATGGAATTTCTCAAAATTCTAAAAGATACTACTGTTAAAATGCTGCATTCAATAAGCAGGCAGATTTGTAAAGCTCAACAGTAGCGACTGGATTGGAAAAGATCCATTTTTATCCCAGTCCTAAATAAGGACAATGTCAAGAAATGTTGCACTCATTTCAAACACTAATATAATTATGCTTAAGATTCTGCAAGCTAAGCTACAGCAATATGTGAACTGAGAATTACTAGAAAAGCAGACTGGTTTTCAAAGAGGCTAAAGAATTAGAGACCAAATCACCAACATTTGCTGGATTAGGGAGAAAATAAGGGAATTCCAGAAAAAAAAAAACACTTCTGTTCTTTCACTGATGACACTAAAGCCCTAAACTGTGTGAACCACACCAAAAAGTGGCAAGTTCTCAGAGATGAGAGTATCGGATCATATTACTTGACTCCTGAGGAATTTATATGCAGGCTAAGAAGCAACAGTTAGAACCAAACATCTAACAAATAACTGGTTTAAGAGTGGAAAAGTATAATAAGGCTATATATTGCTACCTCATTTAACTTACATGCAGATAATATGATGCAAAATACTAAATTGGATGAATCAAAAGCTGAAATCAAGGTTGCCAAGTCAATTCTCAACCATATCAGACATATAGACAATGTCATTCTGATGGCAGAAAGTGAAGAGAAATTAAGACTCCTCTTGATGAGTGTGAGAGAAGAACTTGAAGCTCAACAAGAAAAAAAATCCTAAAATCATGGCAACTGGTCCCATCACTTTCTGGCAAATAAGAAAGAGAAGAAATGCAAATATTTTTAAGATTTTATATTCTGGGTTTCAAATATCACTGCAGATGATGATTGTAGCCATGAAATAAAAAAATACTTGGAAGGAAAGCTATGCCAAATCTGGACATAATATTAAAAAGTAGAGTTCTCACTTTGATGACAAAGGCCCATATAGTCAAAACTATGTTTTTTATGGAGTGGAGAATTTTGAGAGTCCTTTGGACAGCAGGGAGATGAAATCAGTCAAAAATTAAATTCAGACTATTCATTGAAAAATCAAATATTGAAGTTGAAGCTGAAATACTTTGGTCACATAATGAGAAGACAGAACTCAATGGAAAAGATCCTGATATTAAGAAAGATTGAAGGCAAGAGGAAAGGGGGATGACAAAGGATGAGATGGGTAGATAGTATCATAGAAATAATAAACATGAACTTGGATAGACTTTGAGATATATTGGAAGATAGAAGAGTCACATATGCAAAGATTTGTGGGGTCAAGAAGAGTAGATATGACAATGACTAAACAACAGGTTATTATGTCTGTCTCCTTATGTTTGTTATATATCTAATCTCTTCCAGTGACTCAACTATTTTTAACAGGTAGTAAGAAAGCTGAATTACTGGGGACACCTACTCAAACTCTAATCAGCATTAATCAGACCATTAATATTTTATGGGGAGCAATGATTGTTAGTAATTATTCATTTAGTAATATTTATCTACTCAAATTATCTGTAATGGGCTGAGGCTTGAGTTGATGCACTGAGGTCCCAAGCACGTGAGGCTAAATAGTAATTGGACCATACTCTATTAATGTATATGCTTGGAGAAAGAATGGCCCCGCCCTCTCTTTGTGTAAGTTCTGATGTGTTACATAGGAAATGACGATTTTGGTGGGTGGAGGCAAGGGAGTGGAAAGGGAAGTGGAAAGAGAGACTGCTGGCTGGCATCTTGTCACAGCTGCTCACATTGCTATCACGATTGCCCTTCACCTCCGATCCCCCTCTGCTAGCTGGCTTTCTGTCGCAGCTGCCCATATTGCTATCGCAATCCTTCTTCACCTCTACTGAGAATAAAGATTGAAGATTTGTCCCTTAACATGAATTCCTGACTCTGGCTGATTTTAAATACGCGGTCATCACAATTATCCAATAGTAAATATAAGAATTAGTAATTCATACTTTGTAAAAGAATATAGATTTTGAAATGGTAGGAGTCAAGATGGTAGAGTGAAGCCAGGAAGCTGCTTGCATTTTCCCAGTTTCCCTTGAAAACCACATAAAACCAAACCTCTGAACAGAGTCTGCAATGACAGAGACTACAAAGAGATAAAATAAAATTACTCTCCAGATCAAGATAGATTGGAAGGACTTCAAAAAATATCAGTCTTACTGAGGTAAAAGGGTACTCAGTGCAGCTCAGACTGAGGAGGGATATGTAGGGGAATGCCAGTGAGAGGGTCTTAATCACAGCAGATCAACCAACTGAGATCCTCAGGCCTGGTTCAGTGGCAGAGCCAACCAGTCCCAACACAAAAAGCAAATCACCATCTGGGGAAACCAGGCAATAATAGGTAGGAGTAGGCTGGGGTACCCCCTGCTGTGAGCAAGACACCAAACAAAGGCACCCCTGTGCTCAAAGCTAAGGCTCAGAGCTGCACAAGAAGGGAGACAGAGCCCCCTATACCCAGAAGTTCAACCTTAAAAGTCACAAAATAGGAAAATAGAAAGAAAATGAGCAAAAGAAAAAACAACTCAGAAGAGGACAAAATGCCCATGTGAAAAACCTGGAATGGTGATATGAATTGATCTCAAGCCCAAAAAGTCTTCTTCATAGCACACTTAAAAGTAAAATAAGAGAGGTAGAAGAAAGTTTGGTAAAAGAAATGAGAGATATGAGAGAATCAACAGCTTGGAAAAGGAGGGACAAAAATTGACTGAGGAAAACGATTCCTTAAAAAATACAAATCCTAAACAACAACAACAACAACAACAAAATCACTGAAGAAAACACCTTGAAAAGTAGAATTAATCAAATGGAAAAGGAGATACAAAAGCTAACTGAAGAAAACCATACATTTAAAAACTAGAACCAGGCAAATAGAAACTAATGATTCTATGAGACATCAAGAATCAGTCAAACAAGCTAAAAAGGATGAAAAAACGAAAGAAAATGTAAAATACTTCATCGGAAAAACAGCTAGCCTGTATACTAAATCAAAGAAAGACAATTGAACAATTATTGGTCTACTTGAAAACCACAGCCACAAAAAGAGTCTAGATAGCATTCTTCAAAAGATCACCAAAGAAAACTAAGAATCAGCTAGTGAGATTGAGCTTCATCTTTCAGGGGAGGAAAGGGATTTTCAATGAAGTACGGGACTTTCAATCATTTCTGCTGAAAAGACCAGCAATAAACAGAAAATTTGATCTACAAACACAAGACTCAAGAGAAGCAGAGAAAGATTAAATAGGAAAGAAAAAATCCAGCAACATATTATTTAAAGGTTAAACTGTTTACATCTCTAGATGGTAAGATGATACTTGTAACTTTTGAGTACTGTATCTTTTATTGAGGCACTTAGGGGAGGGGTGGGTACAAACTGACTCTGATGGGATAATATTAAAGAAAAAAACATTAAGGGTTGGAAAAAGGATTGTACTGGGAGAAGAGGAAAGGAAAGGGGGAAAGGGATAAATTAAATCACATGAGGCACAAAAGACCTATTTCCATATAAGGAAAGAAGGGAGTGGGATGAGCATTATCTGAAGCTCATTCTAATTAGTTTTGGCTCAAAGGAGAAATATTATCTCAGTTGAGTACAGAAATTTGTCTTATCCTCTAGGGAAATAGAGAAAGCAGAAATGAAAGGAAGGGGTGGGATAGAAGGGATTAAGAAGTAATACAAGGAAAAAAGGGTAAGAGAATAGAAGAGGGGTGATGGAAGGGAGGGTAGGTTGAGGGAGGGGTTAGTCAGAAACAAAACACTACCAAGGAGGGATAGGGTTAAAAGAGAGATTAATATATATATATATATATATATATATATATATATATATATATATACACACACACATATATATATATACACACATACATATATATATATATATACACATACATATATATATATATATATATATATATATATATATATATATACAATACATTCCTGATTTCAGACAAAGCAAAAGCAAAAATAGATATAACTAAAAGAGATAAAGAAGGAAACTACATCTTGTTAAAGGATACCATAGACAATGAAGTGGTATTGTTACAAAACATATGTGCACCAAGTGGTACAGCATCCAAATTCTTAGAAAAGTTCCAGTTACAGGAAGAAATGGACAGCAAACCTAGACTAGTGGGGGAATCTCAACCTCTCCCTCTCAGAATTAATAAATCTAAGCACACAATTAACAAGAAAGGATTTAGGAAGGTTAATAGAAATAGAAAAGTTAGATATGATGGACTGAAGAAAACTGAGTAGAGATAGAAAAGAATATACCTTTTCCTCAATGGTACATGGCAACTACACAAAAATTTGATAATGCATTAGACATAAAAACCTCACAGTCAAATGCAGAAAGGCAGAAATTATAAATGCATTTTCAGATCATGATACAGGAAAAATTACATTTAATAAAGGGCTGGGGGAAGAAAGACCCAAAATCAATTGGAAATTAAATAATCTAATTCTAAACACTGAAGGAATCAAACAACAAACTGTAGAAACAATGAATGATTTTATCCAAGAGAATGACAATATAGGGACAACATACCAACATATGGGATGCAGCCAAAATAGTTCTTAGGAGAAATTTCATGTCTTTAGTTACATGAATAAAATAAAATAAAGATATTGACATGCAACTAAAAAAAGAACAAATTAAAAAGTCCCAATTAAACAATAAACTAGAAATTCTGAAAATCAAAGTAGAGGTTAATAAAATTGAAAGAAAACTATTGAACATAAAACTAAGAGTTGGTTTTATGGGGATTCCCCCCACCCTCCAAATAAACTTTTGATTAGAAAAAGAAAAGAAAAAAGAAATTATAGCATCAAAAATGAAAAAGGTGAATTTACCATTAATGAAGAAATTAAAATAATTAGATACTATTTTGCCCAACTATATACCAACCAATCTGATAATCTACTGGAAATCCAAACAGAGAACTATGGAAACTGAATGTAAATCAATACATGCTATGTTCACTTTTTTCTTTTTTTTTTCTCTCATGGTTTTTCCCTTCCATTCTGACTTTTTTCTCCCAACATGAGTCATATGGAAATATATAAAAATGAACCTATATTACCCCCAAAAATGTTGTTTTGCATATGACTGGGGATAATAAAGATATAAACAAACAATTCTTATAAAGGCAAAAAAATTAAGGATTCTTATAGAGGCTTTTTGCAGATTTCATGCTTATATAATAAAAATTATTTGTGTATCAGATATGAGGCCTACTTGTATAACTATAGCACCACAAAAATGCTGGCACAAAATATCTTTATCCTGTTTCATCCACATTCCATGCTGGTATGATGGAAAGCCTTCAAGTCCTTCCCCCCAAAAAAATGTTACTGGGATGTGCTTTCTCCACTTGCCAAATCTAAGGGATGGTTCATCTATCTCATGATCAGTGGAATACGCCATATCCCCATGCCCCAACACAAGGGTAGATCATCCGTCTTATGACCACCTAGTCACTGGAAATATATCTTTCACCTGTGACCCTACTGAATTCATATTTTAGTCTATGCATTATATGGTAACCAATGAAATATTCCATTTTTATTGTATTTGTAATTCTATATAAATAGAACCCTGAAAGAAGATGATACCTCAGATGAAGAGCAAGTCTGAGGTCTGCTTTGCTGGAGGGGAGTTTGGGGCTCCAAGATCTGACTCAGTTTTTCCTTTTGGTCATCCAGAGTGATTCCACCCCACCCATCCCCGCCACCCCATAGTACCAAATGATTTTGGTAACTTTGTACTATTGAGATCTGGTATTCCTAAGTTCCCTTTCATTCGATTTTTTCCATTATTTCCCTTGAGAGTCTGGACCTTTTTCCCTCTTCAGATGAATGATGTTATTCTACTTCCATAAAATAACCTTTAATGCAGTTTGGTTGGCATGACCCTGAATAAGTAAATTACTTAGGTGATATAGCTATTTTCGCTATATTGGCTCAACATATCCATGAGCAATTAATATTGCTCTAATTATTTAGTCCCATTGACACTATTTTTACAAAACTATTGAACACTTACATTCATCTTTGCTACCTACCATTGCTTCCATCTTTTTCTACTTTAGAATTCTTAATTTTTCTTTTCCAATTTTAAACAGACATAAAGACAAAAATTTCCATATTCATAGCACAACACACACACACACAAAGTATTCAATTAAAAAAACATGAAACTCCTTTTCATCCTGATTTAAATTTTCTGGAAAATTATGTAATAAATACTACATAACATTTTCAAAATTACCATGTTTTTTATTTCTGTGCTTCTGAGTTTTTTGCTTTGTAGCATGCATCCTTTCTCCTTTCCCCATCCCTCACTTAAAAAGGCTACCATTAGACAAAAAAAGTATGTCTATGTGTATTTGTACATATATATGTAAATGTATCTGTGTGTGCAAAACCATACTATACATACTTCCATTTATCATTTCTTTCTTTATAGATGGATAGCATCTCTTTTAGCTGTCTTTTGTAGTTCATTAGAGCATTTATAATACTCAAAAAATAATTTAGTCATTCACAATTATACTTCAGACAATATTCCTATTACTGTATCTAATGTTCTCAATTCTGCTTATTTTATTCTCCATTATTCATGTGAGTCTTTCCATGTTTTTCTAAAGTCATCATTTCTTATAACAGTGTTCCCTCACAATTATATACCATAACTCATTCAGCTGTTCCCCAATTGTTAGGCATTTCCTCAATCCCTAGGTCTTTGCAACCATAATAAGAGATGCTATAAATATTTTAGAACATATAAGCTCTTTTTCTTTTCCCCTGATCACCTTGGAAAACAGATTTAATAGTGATATTACTGGGTCAGAGGGTATACACAAATGTATGTCTTTAGACATTCCAAAATGGTTGGATCAGTTTAGAGTTCCATCATCAGCATATTAGTATCCCAATTTTTCCATATCACCTCCAATCTTTGTTATTTCCCCCTTTTAGTTTAGCCAATCTAAGTCTGAAAAGATATTTGAAGCTTGTTTTAATTTGCATTTCTCTGAAGCATTATTTCAAGTATTTTTGCATGACATATTTGGGACCTCCTAATCTACTTAGCTGAAATGTGGAATGAATCTCTGTCTCCGTCTCTGTCTCTCTCTCATTTCTAAAGTAAAGTAGGGAAAGAGTTTGCTGAGTAAGGGAGTGATGTGGTCAGATCATGGAAAAATCACTCTGTAACTGTATAGGAAGCATGGACTAGATTAAAGAGTCCAAGTAGAAAGCTATTGTAATAGTCCAGATAAGAGCCTGATCTAAGCTTGTGGCTAAGTGAGTGGAGAGCAGAGGACATAATGGAGAGATACTGAAAAGTTATTAGTAAGATTGAGACAAATTGGATGTGAGTGAGATAAGAGATATCAAAGATAAAGAGGTGACCTTAGATGACTAGATAAGTAGTGATGCTTTCTACCATCAATAGGTAAATTTGGAAGGAAGGAGAAAAGGTATGGAGACGGGAGGAGATGAATTCTGTATTGGACAGGTCAAGTTTGAGATTCCTGTGGGGCACATTGATCAAAATATCCAAAAGCAATTGATGTGGGATTGGAGCTCATGAGATCAGGAGCATGGGAAGAATATAGACAATTCTAAAGCTGCCCAGCATCCCCCAAACTCCTCCTAGCTAATGGAATCACAGCATGACACAGCACAAAAGAGCCTTACTCTGAGATCAGCCATGCCCATGACAGACTCTGACTGGGGAGACAAGGCCTTCTCTCCCTTTTGTTTTCCCAGTTTGGACATTCACATTTCTAAAGCCCAGTAAGATTTACCAAGTATTTTTCCTTCCAGATTAGTAAGGTAGATCTTGAATATCATCATCCCCACTTAACAGTTGAACTTGGGGCCAAGAGAGGGGAAGGGAAGCTGAGTTGGCCCTGAAATCCAAGTATTCTATCTCCCAGCTTATAACTCTTGTCCCTGTACATCATGCTCTCATCCCTCCTCAGCTAGACTCCAGATTGGAATGGTACATTCTCTTAGGCTGTCACCATGTACAGTGCCTCATCCTCCCCACCAGGATCACTGAGCTAGGATCATTTTATCTTATCCTCCTCCACCATCCCCCCTCCCTCCTCCTGGGTCTCTTCCCTATCTCCTGGAGATGTCTTCTGGCTCCTGTCCCCTAGCTCTATCCTTGATCAGTGTGGCAGACATACAGAGAGGAAGGAGAGAGGAGAAGTGCCTGTCCCCCACAACTGCATGCCATGTGCTTTCTAGGCTTTTTTAGAACATACTTTTAGAGCATCAGTTTAGCTGGCCATTAGCTGACCATTTCCCAAGCTTAGGCTAGCACTCTAGGAGGTCCTCCTCTCTTTTTTCTCAGGTCCTTATGCTCTAGTCTCCCCTTTCCACCCTCCTTCCCCTACCCCCAACCCCGTGTGCGCTAGGTTCTGGAAAGAGACGGCCTCCTTTGATACTCCATGGCCCAGACACTGCAGGAACTCCACCCATTCCCTAGAAGTGGTTTTTTATTGATTGATCTAGAGGATGAGGGAGGCTGGAAGGGAAGGAAGATGCCAGAAGGAATGGAAGATAGCAAGGGACTAGGGAGAAAAAAAAAAGAGGGGCTGGAAAGTCTCAGGAAATGTTGGGGTAGGGAGGAAGATAGGCCAGAAGGGATGGAGAGGGGAAGAAGGTTGGGATGGAAGAGAAGAGACCAAGGATAAGGAGAATCTGGAAGAGGTTTGTGAAGGTTATCAAAGTTTCATTATTTTTTCTTGAATCTTGTCCTTCGGGAAGATCTTCCTTCTACTTCAGGGCTCTGTAATTCACTGACCTTAGCACTGGAAGGAACAGAACCGCTGGATGACGAGTATGTTGAAAAAGACTCTGTGTGGAGAAGAACCAGACTTAATGAGTTAGCCTCCCATTAGAGCTCAGAGAGTTCAGCCACTTCCTTGTCCTTAGTTAGACCACAATCCCTGCCCCAAGCCTAATTAGCCTCTGCTCCTTAGCCCAGCTATCCCTGAGACCCTGTCCGCACTTCTACCTAGACCCCGGCTCTCTGCCCTGAGCTGGCCCGCGGACGTCCCTCTATTCTGTTCAGCTAATGAAGTTTCACCTGACATGATGACATCACTGGCCTTCCAGCTGAAAGCAGACCACCAATGCTGTAAGTGTGGCCATAAGAAGCACCAACAGATGTAAAGAAAAAGAATGGCCAAGTGCACAATCAAGGATATCTGGTGAGGGTAAGAGGTTAGGAGAGGAGACTTGAGGACCATGAGGCAGAGCAGGAAAGAAGGAAAGCATCCTCAAGAAATCCAAGGGATGGCATGAAAGGATGGGCATAAGGTGGGAGACCTACAGGCTTTAGGGAAGAGGTGGATGAAGGAAAGGGAGACAAAAAGGAGAAGCTGCAGATAGTCAGTGAAACAGTCATTTAGGGCTGGGTAGGGAGGAATAGTTATGGTAAGCTTTGTCCACGGAAGCAGAGATTTAGAGCTGAAAGGGACCATCTAAGGATTCAATCCAATCACTTCATTTTACAGATGAGGGACCTGAGGCCAGGAGAGGTCAAATACCTTGGCCAAGGTCATTTAAGAACTGGCAGGGCCAAGATGCAAATCCAGGCCCTCTGACTCTAGGTTCAGAGCAGTTCCCACCATATCAGACTGGGGAAGATTGGGAAAGGAGTGATGGGGGAAGGGCAGGGGAAGGCAGGAAGAAGAGAGGCTCACCCACAAAAAGAAGAGGGCCCTGCCACTGCTGAGTGGGAGGCCATGGATGTGGAGGATGAAGATGACCTGATAATCACAGTAGGTACTTGTGTCTACACCCCTGGCCAGGAGAGAGAGTTTGTTCTTGGATGGCCTTGGGCCCAAGAGGAAAACGAGGAGCTCTCCCATATGCCTCCACACCACCTTCCCTTCTCTTTCCCAGAAGATCTTACCTGTTGCTCACCATGATTTTGAAATAGAATTCAGGAGAATAGATAGACTTGGGGATGATATCATAACAAGGAGAGTTCGGCAGACAGAGCCACCTAGGGGGATTGTACAGCTATGGAACACTGGGGACCAAGGCAACTTCCCACCTCCATCCCCCCAACACTCCATCTTGAAGGTAGCCAGCAGCAGCCTGCAGATACTGAGGCAGCAGGGAACTCTTTCCCTCTCCCCAAGGCCTGGGAGCAGCCTGCAGATACTGGGCAGGCAGAGAGAAGGACTCTGGGACCCGGGCTTTACTTACTCAATGCCAGGGCTGTTATAATTCAGGATGCTAAAGGAATGGCTATCTGTCCAGTTGTCCCTGACAATCCAGATGAGGCTCTCAGAGCTAGAGAGAGGAAAGGCTACGTTCTGCTTCTGGCTGGGGCCCCTAGGCCAGCTGTCTGGTGAACTTGGATACTTGTGAGTGCATGCACGCCGTTTGTGCACAGGTTTGCCTGAGGCCATGTTTCAGCTCATGGGAGGCATTTTGCTATTAACAAATATCGATCCTGTGGCCTCAGACCTTTAGCTCTAAATCTATGATTTTATGCCTGCTTAACCTGCAGAAGCTAAGACTCAGAGAGGCCATGAAGGCTGTCTTCAAGTCATTGTAAGACTGTAAAGAGAAAGGTTTAGTTGGATTCGGTTTGGCCCTCAAGGCCAAGATGGTGCCATGGGACAGGAACTAGCTTTAGACAGCCAAAGGACGTGAGTCTGAATCCCAGCTCCGACACATATTACAGATACCAGCTTGGACAATTACTCCGCCTTTCTGGACTTCAGAAAGGCTTGGGAAAAAGTGGCAGGGGAAGGTTGTTGTGGGGAAGAGCCTCCAGGAGCCCTATGGGCTTGGGAACAGTAGTTACGTGTCATTAGGACTGTTGTAGCGGATGATATCTTCCTCTGAGTAATCCACAATGTCCTTCAGGGAAGTTCCTCCACCAATCACCTTTAGGACATAGCTGCACCAGAGACACAAGGGCTTGGGCAACAGGAACCCAGCCAGATAGGCAGCTCCCTGTCCCCTTCCACCTGCCTCCCAAATTCTTCTCCACCCTGACAAAGGGAGGATCACTGTTGGTTTCATCCCACCCCTACAAAACACAGACACAGACCCGGACAGACACACACATCCACACAGTGAGGCAAGAGGCAGGGGCCAAGAGGGGAGGTCCAGAGGAAAGAAAGTGGTCTTGGGGGTTTTAAGGAAAGGCTTAGCTTGTCAGCACTTCCTCAGGCAGGATTTGTACCTCACTATGGCATGTAACCAATACTACTAAAGTCCCCTGTTTTTCCCAAGGCTTTCCCAAAAGCAGCCACAACAGGGAAGGCATGGGGCTCACCTGCCATTGAAGCTTCCGGACTCACCAGTCACCATGTCTTGGATCAGGAAGAAAGGGTGGAAAGCTGTGGAAGGAGGAAACAAGGCTGAACTGGGAAAAGGGTGGAGCTGTGCTCGGGCAGAGGGCTGGTAGTGGGCTGGGGGAAGGTCATGTGCTGGATGGCTGGGCAGGGGCCCCTCTCTCACGATCACTGAATAAGAAGCAAGGCATTTCAGGATCTGGGTGCACGCAGTCAAAGTATCTTTTATTGGTCTCCTTGTTCTGTTGAACAGTTAAGGTGATGTCAAAGGCCAACCGTTTGCCTGGGGGGCAGCCGATGAAGGTGGGGATCAGGTGATTGCCCTGTCCAAGGAAGTGGGGAAGGAAGAAAGAGAGCAAGAGGGAAGAGTTGGGGAGGGAAGAGAAAAATATCAAATTCATCCATTGCTCCCAATTCCCCACTGCCCTTTCTAGGCCAAGCCATGAGGAAGCAGGAACATATCATGGCTTTTCTCCCAGGGAATCCCCCAGAGTACCCCCTCGACTGGGAGCAAGCCTTCCTGGCTGGAGCTGACTCTAGTTGGGCTCTACCCACTAATATGTAGAGCTGAAGGAGAAAGGGAAATGGCCATGTGGTGGGACTTCTAAGATCCTTCCTCCTCATTCTCTAAGAGCTGAAGAGCAGAGAGAACATTTTATCCACTTGAGACCCACCAAGGGACAAGGACCACTGCATGCTTTTTGCCATTCCCACATGGGAGGTTGGGGTGGGAAAAGGTGGAAGGAGTCAGTTTTGAGTGAGCAGGAGAATGAACTTTTCCCCCTCCCCATCCTTGGGAAAATCAGAACCCAGACTGTGGAGTGTCTCCCCTCCCTAAGAGTCTGCCAGACCCCCATGATTTGTCCTTTGTTACCTGCATCTGATGTCCATATCGGGTTCTACGAAAGCACTTCCCAGCTGAATCAACGAGCTGTAAAAAGGACTACTACTCAGTGCTGGCAGCCAGCTACCCCCAACCCCACTTCTTTCACTGTCATCCACTTTCTGCTTCTTCTCCTATTAACATCAGGGGTAGAGAGCAGGAAAGCAAGCTGACTCCCAGCCTAGGCCCAAAGACTTCTGTCAACTATAGCCTCCAATTTGCCAACCCTATCATTTGTGAGCCACCTTCCCAACCAGAGAGGTGACCTTCTCCTCCATCCCACCCTGTCTCTTACCTTGATGAGTGTAGCTGTTTTCATCAAGTTGTGTCCACTGATACTTTGATTGAAACATTTGCGTTTGTCCTTGATAACCACCTGGTCAGGTTGAAGGGAAGGTGCTAAGATTCTGGAGAGCTCCTCCCTACCTTCCCCTCAGTCCTCTCCAGGAGAGGTGAGGAGAGGACAGAGTTGACCCTGTCCTGAGGCCATAAGGCCCATCCTAGCTAGATTACTAGTTACTACTCAGTTACAACCATTCTATGTGATTCGGTGGCCGTGTTTGTCTTGTGCCCCTATCCTGTATAAAATGCGAGTCCTCGAGGGAAGAAGGACAAATGCGTGGTGATTGACTGTGTCCCAGGTCTAGTTCAGTGCCTGCTTTGTAGAGGTCACCTAATAAATGCGTTGGGGTGCAGTGGGGACTTGAGGCACGCTACTGGCTAAGGAGCCTTGAGACTTAGAACTGAGACTGGAACCTCAACTATTTGTCTTGTTTTTCACAGTCACTTCATCTGGCACCTAAGATGTTAATTCCCTCTTGCCCAAGAATCTAGGTAAATTGAGCTGTAGCTAGAATACCTCCACACAGGAATACACATGTATGTTTGGGCACATGGTCTGCCCCTCTCACCTGAAAGAGGATGGCATTTCGATTAATAAAAGGCTGCACTTTCACTTTCGCTGCCACACACTGAGGGTGGGCCAATATCACAGACAGACGCAAATGCCTGTGTCCAAATAGGATGCTGTCTGCAGGAGGGGAGGAAGAAGACAAAGGTGAACCAGCAGCTCCAAGACTCTCCTCCCAGCCCCCTGCCTGGTTGTCCCATCTTCTTCCCCCCAACCTGATTCCATTCCACCAGCCCTTGGGGTCCCCATAGATCCACTCACTTTTCCAGGAAGTTTTCGGAGTGACGACATAAATGGAGAAGCTGTAGTTGTTTCCCTTGTCCAGGTAGATGTATTCAGGCAGCTGACTCTCAGCCTTCAATTTATACAGCTTTTCATAGCCATCCATGTCAATATGTATACCATATACACTCTGAAAGTTACTAGCTCTGTAGAAATAGAAAGCCTGCCAAAGGCAGGGAGGGATCATTAGGCTTTGGGCACCTCCTGAAAATCCCATCAGTCCCCATAGTGCCAAGGATCCCAGAAAGAAATGGACAGGAACTCATAGACTCAAAGAGGAATCCCCTTCCAGGGTACTTCCTCATCTACACTGCCCCACCCCAACCCCATCCAGCTTTGCTCAGCTCTTCTCCTGGAAAGCCCTGATTGGTAGAGAATTTTCCCTAAATCTGCCTCTCTTCATCTTCCCTGCCTCTCTTCCCTTTTCCTCCAGACTATTCCCAGTTTTGCTCTCAGGGGCGAAGCAAAGTAAGTTAAATCCCTTTTTCACACAGCAACGCTCCAGTCGCTCAGGCTCCATCTAAGTCTTCTCTTGTCCAGGCTAAGCATGGCCAGTTCTGTCTACGATTCTCCCACAGCATGACCCCCAGTGCCCTCATCATCCTTCATGCCCTCCCCTAGACTATTAGCTTGTCAGTGGCCTTAAGGAAAGGTAGCAGCCAGAATCAAACACAGGTTTCCAGGTGGAATGGGACAGAGTACAAGTGCACTACCTGTCCCCTCCTTCCTTCTCTCTTACTGGAGTAAAGATGGCACTGACATTCTGGGCTGTTACCTCAGAGGGTGGAGATGTCTTGGGCTAGCAATCCACTAAGACCCTAAGACCATTTTTTCCCTCCTGTGTGTTGCCAAACCATCCCCAGCTTGTGCTTTGGACACTGACTTTTTGAACCCAAGTGTTTAAGACTGTACATTATTATTTCCTGAATTTCATCATATCAGATTCAGCCCTGTGCTCTTTTGCCCCAGATCTTTTTCAGTCGAAACTTTCTCCTCCACTGTATAAGCTATCTCTCCTTTCTGTCCCTTCAGATTTAATGAACATATTATGCCTTGATCCAAATATTACTAGCACTGAGCCAAGCCCATATCCTTGAGGCCCTCCCCTAAGGACTTCTGATATGACCCCAGCCTCAAACCATTAAGGACTTTGCTTTTGAGATCTTGCCATCCACTGAGTTAGTAATCCCCCTTGGCTATGGTATCCCCTGTCCCTGCTTCCAAAGCCCCAGGGCATGCTGGTTGATGGTTTAACAAGTAGATCTCCAGCTGTAGTGTTTGGTGATTTCCAAAGCATAATGCTCACCCTGAAAATCTAACAACCTTCTCTCCTTCAGTACACTGCTGAGGAACCTCTGGCTGTCTCACAATCCCTGCCTACATACTCCCCTAACTTCCCTCCCCTGCCCCTGCAGCAGAATGCAGAAGCAGGAGGGAAAACGAGCCTGGAGGATTACCCCCTGCCCATCCCTTTTACCTTATGTTGCTTCTTATCCTTCCACCAGCGCCAGGTGGGGTCATGGACAGGATCAGCATAGGGCTGGAAAGGCAACCAAAAATGTTCAGGCAAGTGCTGGGGAAAGAAACCCCTTGAGTTTTCCAAGTACCTTCCAGGTACTTAGGACTTCCCTTCCTTCACCCAAACATACCTTGTTATACTTGGCGTGCAGCCAGAGCAAGTGGTAGACAAGGCCCTGGTAGATGGCCAGGGAGACTTTGCTATGGAAGCCAGAATTGGAGCTTATAAAAGGTGGCTTTGCACGATAACGTTCCAGCCGTGTGTATCGTTGTGGATTGGGCAAGTCTTTTATCTGCATCAGCTCGAAAGGGCAGGGATTAATAAAGGAGAGGGTCCCCCCTACACCTCTATGAAGGGCAAGGAAGGAAAGATATTGGAGAGGAACCATGTCCCAGTCTGAACAAGTCCCCCCCAGATCTCTTCATTCACATGTCAATTATCATCCATCCATCTAAATGTTCATCCATTTATCTATATATTCTATCTGTATTAATCAGCTTTTCATTGACTTATTTATATATTTCCCTTTCTGTCCATTTATTCATTTATCTATACACATATCAACCACCCATCCATTGGTTCAGTTACATATCCATTCATGCATTCATTCATTCATCCATCTATCTCTCCATCCATCTATTCATCCATCCATCCATCCATCCATTAGTCCTATTTATTTATTCAGCAAATACTCAGCAAAATGAAAATGGTGATAGTCTTTCTATTCCCAAAGAGCTTATAGCATAAGAACAAGGGAGATGAAATGTCAAGTGAAAAAATAACTATGAAATCAGATAGTTAAGTCATTGTGAAAGGTCTATACTGTGAAGGCCGAATTAGCACCCTGGATGCCTTAGAATCAGCTGGAGTCAGGATAAGCAAAAGTCCTTGATCTTTATTCTTGGTCTTAGGGATAGAATTGGAGGGAATGGACACAGCAGTCTCCACACCTTCTTTCTCTTCTTCTCTCCCCAAAAAGTAACTCTGGCTTGTCTTACTCCACTCTCTAATCCCTCCTACAATTCTCTTATACACCAACAGATCAAGACAGCACAGAATAGTGGGGCAGGCCATTTTCCAAGCATATGCTAATAGAGTATTGTCCAATAAGTAATTAGCCTTAAGTGCTTGGTTGTCCAAGTACATCTGCTCAGAGTTTCAGCCCTTTACACTATGCAAAACATGAGAAGAGAAGCATTACTGTTACCTAATGGAATCACAGAAACATTTATGGAGATGTCATCTCAGCTAGACATTCAATGGCTTCTCAAGATAGCTCTGCATGGGAGGGACTCTCAGGAGTCCTAAGCTCTGACAACCTCTCCTTTTATCACCCCCACCCCAACCGCTCTGTCATTCCCAGAGGGCAGTTGGATTCAGGTTTACTCACGGGTTAACGTCAGTCTCAAAGGTGGTCAGACCAAGCAGTTGATACACTAAGATTTGATCCACTGGCAGCTGCCTTTTCAGCAGCTTCCCTTCCCCTTTTCGGTTAATCAGGTAGACTAACTGTGGGGGGGAAAGTTTTTAAAGGGAGTGAGGGTGGATTATTTTAACCCTCTGTGGATAGATTTCTTCCTTGGTGGCCAAGCTCACCTGGTGCACACCCATACTGTCATAGAAGATGCTGACTGAGGTCTCATTGACTGTGTACAGGCTTGAGCCCTTCATCTGGGAAAGGTTGAAAACAACCTGCCAGCCATCTGATGGGTACAGACGATGTACCTTGAAGCTGCCTTCAACAATCAACCAGATCTGGGGCCGAGAGCCCAGGAGGTACAAGGAGAG
Source organism: Antechinus flavipes (assembly GCF_016432865.1). Taxonomy (NCBI): domain Eukaryota; kingdom Metazoa; phylum Chordata; class Mammalia; order Dasyuromorphia; family Dasyuridae; genus Antechinus; species Antechinus flavipes. Next base: position 613,473,392 of record NC_067400.1, read on the forward strand.
AGAAAGTGAGATAGGACAGGAGTTTGAGGGCCCCAGCCTGATCCTTTGGGGGGCTAGGAAGGAGGGTCCCAGGATGAGGGGAGTAGGAGCATTGAAGGCCATGAAGGGATGGGGATCCTCCATGGAGGAACCGAATATTTAGGAGGGGGCAGAGAATAAGGAGGCAGAAGTTATGCGAATGGTCAGGCCAATCTTCCGTTCCCCACCTCCTCATTCTCAGTGACGCAGATCACTTGGCCTTTGTAGGAGCTGGTCATGTACTTTACTGAGGACTCCTTGGGAAATTCAGACATGTATATGTAATTCTTCTTGTCATAGCTGTGGGGGGAGAAGAGGGGTTGAACCTAGTCAAGAGCATCTGAGAGGAGCAGAGCCCAAAGAGCTGTTTCTCTCTGCTTTTTCCTCCTCTCCCGCTCCCTCCTCCTTGCCTTTTACACCCTCAGCTCCCTGGGCTATAGATTCAAGGATTCATAGGCTCCACTGTCCCTACTGGACAGATGGGGAAATAAAAGGGCTGGAATCACATAATGAGTCAAGAGGCCAGAACTTGAACTCAGAACCCCTTTTTACTCTAGTCCACAGTCTCAGGGCGCTCAGGGCCAGAATCTAGACTTAGTTTTAGATTTACAGGGGCTTATAAATATCAGCTCCTTTGACATCCTCACAACTACAAAGGGAGACAGATGCTATTATTTTTCCTGTCTTACAGATAAGCAAATGGAGTCTGAGGGATTTACCCAAGTCACACAGCTATTAAGTGCATAGGCTAGATTAGACCTCAGCTCTTCCTTACTGCAGACTCACCACTCCACCCACTTCCACTACCTCGATCTCTAGTCATTCATGTTTCTTGGGGCATGGTGAGCAAGAAGAAGGCTGTAGCCAATTCTCAAAGGGAGGAGGAGAATAGAGGGAGGGGCTTCTGGTCCCCCAAACTCAGGGATTCTAGTTGTGCACATGGCCACTGATCTGGATGCCCTCCTTCCCCACCCAGTTTCCCCTTTGCCCTCACCTCTGTAGAATAGCATTGCCCCAAATGAACAGCAGGTGGGAGAAAGGATTGTAGAACAATCCCTTGGGCACCAGGGGGTAGTCAGTGTACTTCTCCATGCCCAGCAGCATCACGAAATCCATGTCATCACCTTCTCAGGGATCAATACCACTGTAGTGAATTCCCCCAGTTCATACCACTCCTCCCTTTGCTCAGCATCTCATACTCATCTCTTTATTACCTAGCCCCCAGAGCCTCCAGTCTCTCACAACCCTCTCTCCCTGCCCAGATTTTCCCAGATATTTAGCCTTTTGATCCCCTGCAAATTCTCAGGTAATTCCACCTACCAATAGGGATGAAAGGAGGAATTTGAAAGAGCAAGTTGAGCGAATCCAAATGGACTCCTTTAAGAATTGGTGAGTATTGTAAAATCTGGAAACGTGACCTGTTGCCTTGAGCAAACTCCATGAGAAGCAAGAAAGTGTAGTCCTCCATGTTGTACACCACCCAGTGGAGCCAACACTCTGGGAGTGTGAGATAGTGGCTAGAGCTGCTGGCCGGATGCTTTCCACTGGAGCCCCTTGGCATCTCCTGGAAAAAATCTGGAACCTCTTTGTGCAATGACAACTCCCCCAGGGATTCAGATTCTGCCTTGGAGCCTCTGCCAACTTCCCTTCCCTAGGCTATAAGCACTCCAAAGAGCTCATGACCTTCGCAGGGGAAAAGTCTTCCTAGGACCCTAGACACCATGAACTTTAAAAACTGGAAAGGATCTTAAAAGTCACTGAGCCCAATACTCTCTTTTTGCAGATGAGGGAACTGAAGCTCAAGGAGGGGAAAAGCACCTTTCTCAGAATCCCAAAGCTAATCAGTGGCAGAGCCAAGATGGACTAAATCCAGCACTCACTCTCCACTGTATTGCACCACCTCCCCAGACCTGAGCTTCAACACCACCCCTGGGGGACGCCACCATCACCCTATTATCCATACCTTTTTGGATGTCACACAATGATCTCATATTAGGCATCCTTCTAAAATTTACTCTACCATCTGGGGAAAGAGGTAGGAGGGGAGCATGAAGACAGGGATCAGCATTAGGGGTCAGCATTAGGGCTAAAGCAGAGCAGCTTCCCTCTTACTCCCTAGCCTTAAGAGTGGCCCAGGATGAGCAGCCTGTAATCCCTGAAAGAGGGGAATCCACAAACACACTATACCCAAGATGAGTTTATGGTTAGAGGGCCAGGAGGACTTCTCACAAGCATGTGCCACTTATGGTCCCTGGTCTCAAACTATTGCTTTACATTCCCTCTTTGGGTGTCACTGATGACTTCTCGGTCCCCAGCCTTGCAGGAACCTCATACCGAGTCCTCCATTATTTCCCCCATGCAATGGCATTTAATCCTAGTCCTTCTCAAGAATTGGATTTAGATGCCTGGTGGGACCAGCAGGACATTGCTCCCAGATTTAGCCTCAAACACTCTTGTAGATGGGAGCTGGGTTGGGGGCAGGGGAACCTCATACAATGTTAACATGCCTCTGTCAGCCATCAGCACTAAAATCAAGACAAGATTAACACAGTAGCCTACAATTCTTGGGGTAAGAAATAAATTTAAAAACTAATTTGGTGCCACTTTGCTTTGTGTGCTCTGGGCAAGCATTCCAACTACTTAACCTTATTAAAGCTCAGTGCAATGTTGCTACCTGAATAAACAATAACAAAACTCAGCGACTGGATCCTTGTTCTAGAACTCACTGATAAGAGGTAAGATCTGTCAGAGTAGGGATTGTTTTGCTTTATATCTTTGTATCTCCAGTACTTATTCACCTATAACAGTGGTTGGCACACAGTAGGCACTTAATAGATGCTTTATTATTTATAATGCCACATTATCTTGTGGTGGGAAGAAAGCAGCAATCACTCCATCAGTCTACAAGCATATTGTAAGCACTGACTATTTATTTGTCAGGCTTTATTTTATACTAAGTGCTGGTTATAGGAAGACAAAGAATGGAAGAATCCATGCCCTCAAGGAGCTTATGTTCTAGTGAGGGAAAAACCACCCAGGTATGTATATGTTGTTCAATCATTTCATTGGTGTGAGACTCTTTGTGATTCCATTTGGGATTTTGTTGGCAAAGATACTGAACTGGTTTGCCATTTCCTTCTCCAGCTCATTTTACAGATGAGGAAATGAAGGCAGACAGGGTGAGGAGTCAGAGGCAACATTGAACCTCAGGTCTTCTTGATGTAGGCTCTATCCACTGTACCACTTAGCAGTCCCCTTATTAAATGGAGCTAACTAATGCACCTCTCTGATAATTCAGGCATGTTAACATTGTATGAGATCTATCTGTATCTTATAAACTCTCTTATAAAATCTCTATCAGATTTGCTGGAAGAGAGAAAATCTAGACAGGTCAATTCTCTGAGAGACTCCACAATTATGGATCATAATATCTGAAGGAGTTGCAAGGAAGCCTTTGCTGACACAGGTGTTGTAGATTGGGAATGAGATAAATTGGAGGCAGAGGGAAGAGGAAAGAGGTCAGAAAATGCAATGGCCTCTCAGTCAGAGAGGTCAGAGAATAGCAACTGCCTCTCAGTCTCCTTGTATCATCCTCTCACAAGAGGAGATCCATTCTGGATTGGGTCTCCAGCAGCCACCGTCAGGTGGCTCTCAAGTATTCCAACAGCTCTCCTGTGTATTCCAACAGATAGGCAAGAACAAATTACATGGAAGTACTGGAAATATAATTACAAGAGAAATACCAACTTTTCCTCTGAATTGTACCTTTAGAAGGAAAAGGCCCCACCTATGCAAAAATGTTAGTGGCAGCTCTTTTTGTGGTAAGAACTGGAAAAGAAGTGGATGCCCACTAATTGGGAAATGGCTGAACAAGCTGTGGCACATGAAGCTAATTGAATATTATTGTTCTATTAAAAATGATGAACAAGCTGATTATAGAAAGGCCTGGAAAGATTTACATGAACTGAAAAAGTTGGAACAAAAGGATTTGCAACTGTCAATGCTGAAAAATTACCTGTGCATATATCTTGTAAATAAAAAGCTATAATAATAAAAAAAATGCCAAAAAAGTAAACTTACAGAAAAATTTTTTGCCTTTAAACTAATTCAGAGGGAAAACAAAATTCCTGAACTGAAATCAAGGCTATAATAAGGTGACTTTAGGTAGATATATTCAATTTTAAAACACAGCAAAAAAATCAATTACATGTAGTATCAATACAGTATAAACTCAAGGCAATATTAATTTTGATCTTTTTTATGGTCCTGAACCTGAGACCTATGAACTTGTTTTTAAAAAATATTTTGATAACTTCAATATAATGGGGGGGGGGGGAGTTTGGTCACTCTAGGTATTTTATTTTATGCATTAAAAAACATGATTCTCTCCTCTCAAAAGGGTCCATGAGCTTTACCAGGCTGTGATAAGGGGATCCATGACACAAAAAGGTTAAGAACTCTTGGTTTAAGCAGAGGTCATTCTTCTTCCTTTAATGAGAAAATGCAGGATACCCCACTGTGAGTACCTTTCTCCATACTCTTTCCCTACCTCCTCCTTTACTCCAATCTTAGAGGAAGACATGTCCTTACTCTTTGTCAATATCAGTCCCTCTTCTTGTCTCCTCCAGAAGCCAGTGTCAGTGAGCATTACCTTTCTTATAGGCACAGTCTCTCTTTACCTATTCACTTCTGCCATGTTTCCTCAAACAAGTCAAAAGTCCCTTTCATTCATTCAACTCTGCCATCACTTGAAACTACCATCTTTCATTTCTCTTTCTTTTCATAATAATCTCTTAGGAAAAGCCATCTATATTCTGAAGCTACTCTCTTACACAGTCTCTGAAATGTTAAATCAACAGGGCTTTTCACAGTCTTCAGCCTTCTTGATCTAGTCTATGAAGCCACATGGGTGGCCACCCTCTCTTCTTGAATACTCTCATTTCTTTAAGTTATTGTGACACTATTCTCTCTTGAGTCTCCTTCAGTTTGACCAACTCTTCTCATTCTCTTTTATTCTTTATTTAAAATTTAAAAAAGAAAAAGAAAAGAAAAAAACTACATTGCCATGTACACAGCAGAACATGGAGGATTCAAAATATAAAGCAATAATTTCCATTTCAAGAAAGTCTATGTAACAAATACTACACATTGTGTGCAGAGGTGTTCATCTTTTCACTGTTTCCTTGCAGGTTTTCTTTTGTTCTCTGCTGTGCATTTTTTAATTTAATTCTTTTTTATCCCCTTCCTTTCCTCTTTTCTCAGAAAGCTACAATTAAGTGAGGATATAAACATACACACACAAATGTTGTCTATGCATACATATAAACATATATTAATATATATACATATGTATGTATATAATCATACATATAAATATATTCTTATGCATCTATGTAAGACCATACTATGTTGTGTCTTCTATTTCTCTGAAGGTGAATAATAGCTTCCTTCCTAAGTGCAAGACTTTCAATAATTTTCTAACTCTACCCAATCATCATTTCCTGCACCACAGCAATATTTCAACCTTATACTATGTATTTTAAAAAGACTAAAGTAATGTTTATTATTCTTATTTCACAGCTCTCCTTACTTTATTCTACTTCTACCCATTACCTTAACCTATCCCCCTCCAACAATCCCTCTCTTATCCTCTCCCATCTTTCTTTATCCCATTCCTGTTGATCTACACAATCTTCTATCCTCTCCCCTTTAGCCTATTCCTTCTTATTTCTTTATAAATTTAAATAACTTTTATTCCCTTCTAAATTCATATTGTTCTTTTAATTCAGGTCTGACATGAGTAGAGCTTCCTCTAAAAATGCCTCTCATCTTCTCCCCCTCCCTATTCTCTTACCTTCATTTCTTTTCTTTCTGAATTTAGACTTTTACACTTATGTGTACACACACACACACACACACACACATTCAGTCCTCTCTTTAACCCATTATCAATGAGTTAGAGTTCCAGAACTATCAGCCCTCCCACTCCATCTAATTTCTCTGTGTCAATTCTATCTATTGCACCTCACTATTTAAGGCAATTATTTCTTTTATCTTTTCCTATATTGCTTAACTTTTTAGAATCATATACTCAGCTCTACCCTAATCTTTCCTTTGAACTACTCAATTAATGATAATCTTAGCCATATGGTTTACATTTCCATATAAAAGTTTGTCCTTATTGAATCCTTTGTAATTAATCTTTGACATTTAGGGGAATGTTGGAGGGGATGTGGGAAAACAGGGACACTGATACATTGTTGGTGGAATTGTGAATACATCCAGCCATTCTGGAGAGCAATTTGGAACTATGCTCAAAAAGTTATCAAACTGTGCATACCCTTTGATCCAGCAGTGTTTCTACTGGGCTTCTACCCCAAAGAGATACTAAAGAAAGGAAAGGGACCTATATGTGCCAAAATGTTTGTGGCAACCCTGTTTGTAGTGGCTAGAAGCTGGAAAATGAAAGGATGTCCATCAATTGGAGAATGGTTGATTAAATTGTGGTATATGAATGTTATGGAATATTATTGTTCTGTAAGGAATGACCAGCAGGATGAATACAGAGAGGACTGGCGAGACTTACATGAACTGATGCTGAGTGAAATGAGCAGAACCGGGAGATCATTATATACCTCAACAACGATACTGTTTGAGGATGTATTCTGATGGAAGTGGATCTCTTCAATAAAGAGAGCCTTAATTGATCAAAGATGGACAGAAGCAGCTACACCCAGAGAAAGAACACTGGGAAATGAATATAAACTGTTTGCATTTTTGTTTTTCTTCCCGGGTTATTTATACCTTCTGAATTCAATTCTCCCTGTGCACTGTTCGGTTCTGCACACATATATTGTGTGTATATCCAGGATATACTGTAACCTATTCAACATGTAAAGGACTGCTTGCCATCTGGGGGAAGAGGTTGAGAGAGGGAGGGGAAAAATCGGAACAGAAATGAATGCAAGGGATGATGCTGTAAAAAATTACCCTGGCATGCGTTCTATCAATAAGAAGATATTTAAAAAAATAAATAAATAAACCTATTTTAAAAAAATCTTTGACATTTACCTTATATTTTTCTTGGATCTGACATGTCAAATTTTCTATTAAATTCTAGGTCATTTTGCAAAAATCCTGAAAATTCTAGCAATTAATTCAATCTTTTTTTTTCATTCAGGTTTATGCTTAACTTTACTGGGTATGATATTTTCAGCTACATTCCTAATTCTTTTGTTCTTCACTATACACTGTATATACTAGCTTCTGCCAGGTCCTGTGTGATTCTCATTGTGGTTCTGCTGTATTTGAATTCTTGTTTTGTTGCTTGTTAATATTTTCTCCTTCACCTGGGAGTTTCAGAATTTGACTATGATGTTCATGTAGAATTTCCTTGTAGGATCTCTTTCAAGTGGTGATTGATGGATTTTTCTATTTCCACTTTCCCTTCATGTTCTAACAATTTAGGGCAATTTTAAAAATTATACTATTGTATTAAGATTCTTCTGTTCAAAGCTTTATGTTTTTTTCTTTTTGATCTGTTCTCCCAATCCTTATGTATCACATTTTTAATTTTTCATTCTATTTTATTATTTCTTGGTCTTTTATAACTTTTCTGGCTTCCCTTTGCCCAATTCTAGCTTTCAAGGAGTCATTGTTTTCCTTAAAATTCTGGATATCCTTTTCTAGTGGATCGACTTTTTAATAATCTTGTCTTGTATTCTTATTTAAAAAGTTTTTTTCCTCAGTCTTTGTCATTGGCTTTTAGGCTTTTTTTTTTTTTTTTGCTTAAGTATCCCCCTCTGGAAACAAACTCTAGTCTTCTTTATTCCCATCATAACTTTTTAATGGTTAAGTTCTTTCTCCTTTGCTCTTTTTTAAACGTATAGGAGCTTTTTAATGTAATCACCTCTAGTCTTGGAGTGTGAAGTATGGTGCCTTTGGCCTTCAGTCCTCTTTCAGTTTTCTCCTCTGGCCTGGAAGGAATAAGTTCTCACATCAGCAGAGTCTTTACCCTGCTGTTTCTGCACTCACAAGATATGTGCTGGCTCCTTCTCATGTATGGCCAAGTTTTTAGCAGCACAGCTGGTATCGCTTATTAACAGAGGTTGACTCAATATTTTCTGACTCAGATGACTGAGTCCCCACATTGTCTGAGAAGTACAAATTCATCTAACTGGGATCAAAATTACTTCCCAATCCAATTGTTCTCAGGCCTCCCCACTGGTTGTTTCTGCAGAATTATCCTGAAAGTGTTTACACTTCACGTGGGCCAAATCTCCATTCTGCTATCTTTCTATTTTCTGGTTATTTTAGGACTACTATTGTTCTGCCCTAACTCTTGCTTATTTTCACAGCTCTACATTTGCCTTGAGGTGATATTTTGTCATGCTTATGGGGGATAGCTTGGCATTTTCTGACCTAATCCACTATTTTCCAGGAATCACTTCAATAAACCCTCATTCTCTTTTGATGGATCTTCTATTCACAGTTGCTCCCACTAATTTGGTGTACTCAACCTATCTTCCAGGGTCCTCTTCTTTTTTTTTTCT